>NC_083453.1:4380223-4542723 GCF_020745735.1 Hemiscyllium ocellatum
TTCTTCAAAATGTATCCATCGTAACTGATATAGTCGTTTTGTCATGGATAAATAATGTCTTCAGCAGTGGTCGCACTTAATACATTAATTGAAACGAGTGATGCAAATGCTGAGATATATGCTACAAAATTATTAATTGCTTCCAGTCAAGAAGCCACAAGGTAGTTGTTAACAAAGGCTATTTGGCCCATCTGAATTGACCCATCTGGAAAAGCACTAAAGCTCCCATCCCTCTCTGTGGTGGCATCCAGTAGCTTCATCAAGGATGCCAGAGTTTCCCCTTCCTTTCCATTATTCCATTTGCATTTTTGAGTGAAATTCTTCCTCCAATCAGTCCTAAACTTACTCTGTGTGGTTGCTTAACAGTCAGTGTGACTGGTTTTGCTCTTCTACTTTATTTAACATTCCACGTTTCTCTGAGAGATGAAAACTATTTTGGGATTAAGTTTGGGGATTTGGCTACAGTTGGAATGGTTGATATCCGAATTCTCAAGATCTCTGATAAACTGAGGCCTGAATCTGGATTAAATAACTGACGATCCTCGGCTCATGAATATTGTTCCAAGCTTCTTTTTTTTCAGTTTGCCATTGAACTCAACAACTGTAAGCAATTTAATGAAACCTGAAATAGACAGATTAGCCGTTCCTAAGGGAATCAAGGGAGTGATCAAGATAGGGTCATTGAGGCTAAGAATCAGCCATGATTGCACTCAATGACAGAGCAGTCGCTGAACGATAATTTCTTGCTCTTATTTATTTGAAATAGTCTTTAATAAACCTTCTGACAGTGCAGAAACAGGCCATTCAGACCAACAAATTCATGACATTGTTTATGCTCTGCAAGAGCTTTCTTCCATCCCATCTCATCTCACCCAAACATCATAACCTAAATCCTTTCTCCCTCATGTCGTCACATCATGAAAACAGGCCCTTTGGCCCACCTTGCCAATGCCGCCACTTTTAATGTGTTTACTTGGCTTCTTCGTAAATGCTTCTGTGCTATTTATCTCCACAAATTCTTGCGGGTGAACACTCCACACTGTCACCACTCTGAATAAAGATATTTCTGCCGAATTTCCTGTTTGATTTATCAGTGATTACCTTATGTTTATGGTCCCTTAGTTCTGGTCTTCCCTATGAGTGAAACATCTCTCTGTCAAAGCTTATTGTTAGGACATCCCCATTCTCTGCTCACAATCAGTAAGCTTTTGAGAGAGAGTGTGAGTGTGATTGTGTGTGTCCTTTAACATCCGAGCGTGTGGACAATTTGAAAAATCAGCAAGATTTTCATGGGAAAGATGATTGTTAACTGTATGCGCAATATGAAATCTAATGCTGTGGTGCTCATTCATACAGTCACATGCACAGATAAGTTAAAAGTTTTGAGGAGAATAGTGTACTTTTATGGATTATAAGCAAAAAGAGTATTTGATAATCTGTGTAATTGTCTTGTTCTAGAAAAAAAAAGTTATGATCCAGTTAGGAGGAATGAACCAGTATCTTCTTTTTGTCTCTCTCGGCAATGTTTGAAATTAAAAAGACAGATAGTATTGGCAATTATATTGATGTAGATATATCAGCCCATGTATTATTTAGCACCAGAATAGTCGGGGTCTGAAGGAACACATAAAAAAAAGTTTATTGTGAACAAAACTTAGATTTTTAACAAACAGTTTAAATTGTGGAAATATATACAACTATCCTTCTTGAAAATATCCCAGCCATTCTGTTGCCACTAGGATTGGTTCCTGACTGAGTTATGGCTGGCAAAATGACTTTTTCTGGAGTCAGTGGCGGTAACTTCCTAATCTCCCTATGAACAACTTCTCACTTGCAGTCATGAGGTCTTCCTGTGGGTTTTTAAACTCCAAAATAAATAATGAGAGGGGCTTCAGTGAAAGAGAGAAAGAGGACAATGGCTATTGCTCCAGAGCAAAGTCATCTCAGTCTCTCTAGGTTCAAATTCAATATATTTTTGCTTCTCTCTGAAAGTGTTGCAGACTTAATGTCTGCAGTCAAGTCGCTCGTGAGATGCAAAATGGAACACTGTTGCTGCCATCGCCAGCATCCTTTACTTTTCTAGTGTTCTTTCCAAAAACATTAATGATATATGTATGCCCAGAAATTAATATTTTGGGTGACATCTCTTCATTACACATTGCAAAGCTGATGAAGAAGTTTAAGGTTAATTCAGCAGCCAAATTAATTTGTCAAAGTGGTTTTAGCATCCTTTCAGTGCAATGCACTTCATGATTTGAAGTAAGTTAGTGACTAGTAGTCTTGTTAGCAGGGTGTCATGCTGCAGTTGTCATGGACAGAGATTCTGTTTTTTCTCGTCTGTGAGCAAAATATTTCATTTGTGAAGTCAGTGTGTTTGCTTATCCTGAGTATTTTGTCCTAATTTAACTAACTTCTAGCAGCCAGCTTTTTGGGAATTTATGAACAAAGATTATTGATTATCACTGTGATAAATGTTGTAGAATTGAAATATGTTCATATCATTTCTGGAATGTGGATTTCAAAATAGAGGCAAGTGGGTGTTGGTTACTTATGTCAGGGTTTTCTTTGAGAAAAAAAGGTCAGACAATTCTTTTGGAACAGTGACTAAATTTAGCATTTTTGTCAGAAAGCAGTTGTCTGCAAACCTGTGGTGTTAATGGAAGGAGGTTTGTGCTGTTGGATTTATTACAGGCAGAGGAAACACGTAAGGCAATTAGCTTTGTTTTCAGTTCAGAAGAATATAGTATCAGCATTTTTTAAAAAAATTAGTTCAGAAGACACCATTTTTAAATTTAGAAGCAAGTTTAACTTCACTTCTAGAAGCAGTTCAGTCACAAATTAACCTCATAGAAAGCTTTAGTTTGTGAAACCTCCACAATTGGAACACATGGTTAGCAATTAGCAAGTTATACGAATTGAGAAAGTTTAAGCCTTCAGATTTGTAGAAGTTCAACTCGGCAAATTTGGAAAGGACTCATTCAATTGTCTTCACATTCCACAATAAGGAAACTGTCAGGAGTCGGTTCAATAGAGCCGTAAAGAGTTGAGATAGGATTTTTCCCTCTCTGGGCTTGAGTCTGTGTAGCATATAGTGTCAGAAAACAGACTGAAGCCTTACATTACCAAGTGCTGTAAGACCATTATAGCTGTTGTACACATTTAGATAGCTTGTTTTCTTTTTACATTTTTCCTTTTATATAATTGTTATAATCGCAGCTGATGGTATTACTAGATAAGTGAGATCCTAGACTAAAAACTGGCTCAATAGATCATACTGTGATTTTGGTTTGGATTGAACAAAGTGGTCTCTCACTCAAATATAAGCAAGCAATGCTGCAGATATAGTTTGACCAAAAAAAAAAATTTACAACATGAAAAATGTTTCTGAACAAAATAAACAAAGATAAAATAAGCAAAGCTATCTCCTTGTAACACTACTTCAACGATGTTTAAATACAAACTAAAAGCCGCATTAATCCCAAAACATTCTTTTACAAATTGAAAAGAAAATCAACAGCTTTTATATAATGCCCAAAACAAAATAAGCACTATTGCTGTATGGCAGTAATGTAAGGGTTTTTTTTTTAAAACCAAGAGATGAGGAAAAAAATGCCCAAAACACTGCTCAATACAGGATCCAAAAACATCCCTCATACAGTACTCACACCAAAGTCTATCTCTCACACCTTGGTAGGTTTTAATCACTTGTGACTTTAACTTGTAGTTCCAGTCCAGAGATAGCTTCTTCCTGGAGCCATACACCTGAGCCTAAACATACTCAGCTCTAAGTAACCTATTCAGGGCTTTATCCTAACACTTCTAATCTGGGACTAACACTAACTCCTCACTCTAAGGTAATCTAAAACCTTGGACAAACAGGATATTGAAGAAGGCGTTTGGTATCTTACCTTTATTGGTCAGTGCATTGAGTATAAGAGTTGCGCGATCATATTGTGGCTGTACAGGACATTGGTTCAGCCACTTTTGGAATACTGCATTCAGTTCTGGTCTCCCTGCTATATGAAGGATGTTGTGAAACTTGAAAAGGTTCAGAAAAGATCGACAAGGATGTTGCCAGGGTTGGAGGGTTTGAGCTGTAGGGAGAGGCTGAACAGGCTGGGGCTGTTTTCCCTGGAGCATCGGAGGCTGAGGGGTGACCTTATAGAGTTTTATAAAATCATGAGGGGCATGGATAGGGTGAATAGCCAAGGTCTTTTTCCCAGGGTGGGGGAGTCTAAAACTAGAGGTCACAGATTTAAAGTGAGAGGGGAAAGATTTAAAAAGGACCTAAGGGCAGCTTTTTCACCCAGAGGGTGGTATGTATATGGAATGAGCTGCCAGAGGAAGTGGTGGAGGCTGGTACAATTACAACATTTAAAAGGCATCTGGATGGGCATCTGAATAGGAAGCGTTTGGAGGGATATGGGCCAAGTGCTGGCAAATGGAACTAGGATATCTATTTGGATAGAATTTGGGGTATCTGGTTGACATGGACGTGTTAGACTGAAGGGTCTGTTTCCATGCTGTACAGCTCAATGTCTCTTACTAACCCAAAATCCATGAACCCAAGCCTACAATAACTGATATTAAGAATATAAATAAATCAGAATTTATGTTGCAGTAATGAACTTCTGTGGTTAAAGAAGATCTGCAATGTGAATGTGCGTTAGTGACCAACTACCACGTTAACTAACTGAACAAAAGGAAAAGATGTATTGAACCAAGATTCACTATGGAATCTGACTAGTCCAGCACTACTGTCAGCTGGGATCACAGCTTCACATGTTTAGCCCAGACTTTTAATGATGTTGTTTCAATAACACTATCACAGCATCAAAGGTTAGATAGAGATGAAGAAGGAAAAGAAAGAAGACAAATGTAATCAAGTATTGTTTTTGTAGAAAGTCTATTGGTTCTTGGAAAAATTTTGCCTTTGATGGTGTGTGGGGGTGGGTGTTGTAAAACTAAAAGATTCTTACTTCTTGCTGTCGGATCTCTCAGCTAAACCTGAAATTGGAACAGTTTAGAGAAAGAATTTTCTCTCATTTTCAATGGCTTTTCAGATGATTTTTTTTTCTGATGGTATCTGTCATGATGTTACAGGCCAAACTAATGTCTGTTGTTAATACCTAACTAAAATGACAAAATATGGCTGTTGTACCGGTGTGACCTATGACAAGCCCAGTCTTTTTTTCCAAATAAGGTGGTGCATTAAACCATCACACACCCCGTGTTGTCACTTGTCATATTCTGATATCATATTCACTATGAAGTACTCTTTTTGAATGCTTTTTGGGAAAAGCATTATGTTTTGCTATATCTATGGTCCAGAGTGAAGTTAAAAAAAAGTGAGCCAGCTGATATGTGATAGTCCTGTTCTGTTGGTAGTCTATTCTTAATAGAGTGACTCATGGATTTCACAAATGGCTGTAATTGCCTACATTTAATGAGGCATTTGTTGGAGTTTTAGGACTGTCTGGATCAGGTACAGCCATAAATCACGAGGTGCAACCAATCATCTTAAAAGCTATTTTACTCATTTAAAAATGTTTTAAGATTGCAATATTTCCATGCCTATACTAGGCATGATATTGTATTGGTGGATCTGAAAAGGAACAGGCTTGTAGACGTGATGATCTTTTTTCTTAAAGCATAGTTATTGCTGTCCTTTCTGCTGTTGCTGCCTCTTGTTTTCTGTAGTCAGCATTTTCAAAGTGACAAAAGGCACAAACCTGGCTGCCCAGCCATGTGATGCCTCACAAGCACAATCCTTTACCAAATATCCAATGGTCTTATTGATTAGCCACATCCTGGTTTATTGTCTGAGAGGCTCCTGACAATCACCTTCATTGTCTCAAAGAAGATCCATTAATTTTATCAATATCCTGTGTTGATCTCAGGCTGTGTGTAGCTGGCACCTTTACAATTGGCTGGTTTTTACCACTTTGGTTAGACAAGTCAGTTCGACAACTCAGATCAGCTGACCATGTATAAATGTCACCATAGACAAACAGGACATTGGTTAGGCCACTGTTGGAGTATTGCGTGCAATTCTGGTCTCCTTCCTATCGGAAAGATGTTGTGAAACCTGAAAGGGTTCAGAAAAGATTTATAAGGATATTGCCAGGGTTGGAGGATTTGAGCTACAGGGAGAGGCTGAACAGGCTGAGGCTGTTTTCCCTGGAGCGTCGGAGGCTGAGGGGTGACCTTATAGAGGTTTACAAAATTATGAGGGACATGGACAGGGTAAATAGGCAAAATCTTTTCCCTGGAGTTGGAGAGTCCAGAACTAGAGGGCATAGGTTTAGGGTGAGAGGGGAAAGATATAAAAGAGATCCACAGGGCAACATTTTACACAGAGGGTGGTGCGTGAATGGAATGAACTGCCAGAGGAAGTGGTGGAGGCTGGTAAAATTGCAACATTTAAGAGGCATTTGGATGGGTATCTAAATAGGAAGGGTTTAGAGGGATATTGGCCAGGTGCTGGCAGGTGAGACTAGATTGGGTTGGAATATCTGGTCAGCATGGATGGGTTGGACCGAAGGGTCTGTTTCCATGCTGTACATCTCTATGACTCTGAGATCAGCTGACCATATGTAAATGTCACCATAGACAAATCAGGCCAGCTGACCATAAAGAAGTCTGATTATGCCAGGTCAGCTGACCATGGGTTAATTTCATGATACATAAGTCAAGTCAGCTGACCATGTGTAAGTTTCACCATAAAGAAGTCTGATCGGCTGACCGTATGTAATGTTCACCATATGTCAGGTCAGCTGACCATGGGTAAATTTCATGATACACAAGTCAAGTCAGCTAATCATGGGTGCATTTAACATCTGTCAGGTCAGCTGACCATGTATAAATTTCACCAGATATCAGGTCATCTGACTGTGGGTAAATTCCACCACACGCCAGGTCATCTGACCGTGGGTAAATTCCACCATACGCCAGGTCAGCTGACCGTGGGTAAATTCCACCATATGCCAGGTCAGCTGACCGTGGATAAATTCCACCACACGCCAGGTCAGCTGACCGTGGGTAAATTCCACCATACGCCAGGTCATCTGACCGTGGGTAAATTCCACCATACGCCAGGTCAGCTGACCGTGGATAAATTCCACCACACGCCAGGTCAGCTGACCGTGGGTAAATTCCACCATACGCCAGGTCATCTGACCGTGGGTAAATTCCACCATACGCCAGGTCAGCTGACCGTGGATAAATTCCACCACACGCCAGGTCAGCTGACCGTGGGTAAATTCCACCATACGCCAGGTCAGCTGACCGTGGGTAAATTCCACCATACGCCAGGTCAGCTGACTGTGGATATATGTCACCATATACAAGTCAGCTCAGCTGACCGTGTGCAAATGTCACCATATGTCAGGTCAGCTGACTGTGGGTAAATTTCTAGGTAAAACAGGGCTGCAGATGCTGGAAACCAGAGTCTAGATTAGAGTGGTGCTGGAAAAGCACAGCAGGTCAGGCAGCATCCGAGGAGCAGGAAAATCGACATTTTGGGCAAAAGCCCTTCATCAGAAATAGAGGCAGAGTGTCTGCAGAGTGGAGAGATTAAAAACTTTCACCACACACAAGTCAGATTGGCTAACTGTGTGTAAATTTCACCATGCGTCAGGTCAGCTTATTTTAGGTGGCCACCTTGGTCACATAATAGTCCACCTTTTGAAGGAAAGGGTCATTTCAAAGAGGCCACGTTGAACAAAGTCTGTAATTTAAAAGGTAGGTCGTCCCATTCCTGGGCATGACATTAGGAAAGGGTTTAATATGTCAAACATCTGTATTGGACCCTCCCTCAGCCTTCACTTTTCAACAGAAATGATTCCCAGCTTCCATCTTTCCAGGTAGTTACATCTCCCATTCTGGTATGATTGCATGACAAAGGGTGTGTCCCACCCAGACAAAGGATAAGCTCAACACAAGCACTGAAAGTTCTGCTCTCATTTTGTTTCTCAGAATCGTACTCAGTGACGGGAAGCGATGGCAGCATCTCCACCTCAGTGGCCTCGATCCAGCCACAGCCCTCCACCAGTTCGGCTCCCAGCTCGCCGAGCTCCAAGCGGTCGGTGAGCACCTTAAAGAAATGGCTGACCAGCCCAGTCCGCAAGCTCAGCAGCGGCAAGATCGACCGGCAGGTGAAGAAACTGGAAAGCAAACCCAAGAAGGCGGAACGAAGGAAGAGCGTCGATGAGCGACGGAGGAGCATCGACCTGGGGATCGTCAACAAAGGGATTGAAGCTCAAGACACGGTGAGAGGCCTTTCATTTCACAAGATATAAACCTTCAGTTCTCCAAATCAACTTCACTTTGCTAATGCTATCACCACTTAAAATCTTAACTGTTCTCCTTTAATCTTTCAAGGGATGTGGGAGTCGCTGGCAAGGCCAGTATTTATTGCTTAGTTGCCCCTTGTTCTGAGTGACTTGCTTGACCACTTCAGACAGTCCTATTGTCGAGAGTCATACATAGACTAGAAGATAACATATTTCCTTCCTTCGAGGAACATAGGAACAGGAGTAGGCCATTCAGCCCCTTGAGCCTGTTCTGCCATTCAATGAGATTGTGGCTGATCTGTGGCCTAACTCCACAGACCTGCTTTGGGCCCGTGTCCCTTAATACCAATAACATTTATTGATCTTAGATTTAAAATGAACAGCTGATCCAACATCCACTGCCATTTGTGGAAGAGAGTTTGAAATCTCTGCCACCCTTTGTTTGTCAAAGTGCTTCCGAACATCTCTCCTGAATGGTCTGGGTCTCATTCTCAGACTATAGCCCCCATTCTGGAATCCTCAACCAGAGGAAATAGTTTACCTTTTTCTGCCATGTCTTTTCTAGTTACTATCTTGAAGATTTCAATCAGATTACCCCTTAACCTTCTAAATTCACAAACATTAGTCAACCTTAGGTGACAATTGACTGTTATTATACCAGTTTTAATTCCAAGATTTTTTTCTGAGTTCAGATTGCCATGATGGGGCTCACACCCATATCTCGGAACATTAGCCTGGGCATTTCAGATTACTTGTACCATTCCACCATTGCCTTCTTGTTTAGTTATTTGTAAACAATCTCTGCACCTTCGAGTACCTCAGTATATATACACCACTGCGAAGGTATTTCTGAGACGAATGAGATAGGATTAAAAACAAGTCTCCTTTTTCATCTTCTGCTCGAGCTTTGCCATTGAGATTCCTGATATATTTCACTATCTGGCTCAGCCAGGTTGTGAACGATTTTAAAGTCTGTGTGGCCTTGGGGAGAGATTGGTTTTGGTGTGGATGCAAAACGAGTGCGAACCTATCTGCTGCCTGTTATACCCCAACCTCATATTCAGGTCTGCTGCTGTCAATGGGACTGGATGGATCATGAACAATAATACGACTCACTGACGTAGCATGCTGGAGCTCAGGCACTGCTACTCCCAGCATTATTTCAAATTAATGATTGTAAATAAGTGCATAGAATTCCTTAGTTTACCTTACTTTAGGATCCAGGTTGACAGAACGCACAAACTGCTCTTCTGTACTCATCATTTATTACAGGTAGTTAAACTCCAACCACAGATAAACAGTTACATACTGTCAGAATATAATACTACTAATTAAAATTCTAATCCCTTCAAACTCCTACACACACACACACACACTCTCATTCTCTCTTGCGCACACACACACACACACACACACACACACACACACACAGTCTCCCGCTCTCCCTCACTCACTCACTCACACTCCTCCCCCCAAACACAAGCTTTCACTCTCTCTCACACACACTCTCCCACTCACACATACACTCCCCCACACATACTCACTCATTCCCCTGTCACAGATACACACGCACTCATTCACAAACACACACACACACACTTCAGTAGTCCTTGGCCACAAATTCTGTTGAGCTGGTTCTTGCAGATCTGAACGTTTCTGGCTTCCCATCTCTGGATGCCCCCACCAATTTGCAGAGGCACAGGATGACTGGTTTGCTTGTAAAATATCTCTAACTTATCAATTTAAAGTCACATTATACAGCAACTTCTGAAGGAAAATTAGTTTTGACTGCAGAGAACAGAGAGACAGCGCCTGAGGGTGGAGCTCAAAAGATTTTGCTGTGTTTTGTGCCTAGTCTGACGAAGAAGTAGTGCTCCGAAAGCTTGTGATTTCAAATAAACCTGTTGGACTATAACCTGGTGTTATGGAACTTCTAACTTTGATTTAATTATACAGAGTATAGGTGTATGGATGAGTATGCATATAGAACCTGACAGTTTGGAAACACAGTAGGGAATGGGAAATTAAGGAGGGTTGGAATCGATCAGACGGACTAGTGACTCTTTATCACTTCTGCAGGATATTGGTCAGTAATAGAAAGTCTGGCTGATTTACCACTGAGGCTGACCACAGTGATTCCAATACTTTCCCAAAGTATGTGTCAACATTGTGGGGGGGGGGGGGGGGGGGGTGCAGCTTTAGTCCTTGGAAATTCCACACTCCCACAAGAAAGAAGTCAGGTCAATGAATACCTTCTGAGTGACAAAGACAGTCAGTTAACCATAGCTGTCAAAGGAAGTTAAGGATTGTGTAAGAGTAAAAGGAAAGTAAAATTACCAGAAATAGTCGTGAATCTGAGGATTTCAGAATGTAGCATAGGCAGACCATGAAACTGGTGAACAAAAGGATAGAATATAGGTGCAATCTAGCAAAACAAAGGTCTGTAAAAGCTTCTATAGGTATGTAAAAAGGAAATGTTTGGTTAAAATAAAAGCTCTCAGGAGAATTTATAATGGGGTAAAGAGAAGTGGCAGAGAAGCTAAATGATTTCTTTGTGCCAGGTTTTATTGAGAAAGATATAAAAGAATTCCCAGAAATAGAGATCTGAGTGGCTAGGGAAAATGAGGAGCTGAAGGAAATTAGTGTTAATGAGAAGGTTATACTGGAGACATTAATGAGGCTGAACATTGATAAATCCCCGGGATCTAAGAGGCTACCTCCCAAAGAATGGTGGCCATGAAGATATTCAATGTATTATGGTACCGAAGGAGGCTATTCAGCTCCATCAAATCCATGCCAGACCCCTATTAATAATCAAATGTTCTGCCCCCAAACATAAATACTCCTCCCGGCCTCGAGTGTTGGCAGGCTTTTACTCAGTGGTGGAGCAGTGGAGACACATTATGCTATGTCTCTGCCTTCCACGAATGAAAATGAAATGAACATTTAGATATTTGGCTGTGAGAGCACATCATAAACCTGGGGGGCTGGCAGAATAGACTGGGGAGACTGTGAAGCTGGTTCATGTGCCATTTTACAGCAGGATACCTGTTTGACCACATGTGTTAGTGACTACAATTCGGTCCCAAGAGTCCCAGTTGCATTATTTACTGCTTGACCCTTGCTTTTGTGGTTGCAACCTTGCACTCCTTCAATCCCAGTCAACCACCAGCCAACTATTGGTCTCGAAATGTAGTCTCCATATAAGGGCGGTAAGGGCCGGTTTCCCCTCTTTTCCTACGACATTCCAAGTGGCTTAGACTGCAAGGCATGGAAATCATATTCACTAATGGTCTGACAAAGCCATAAACGTGCTCTGGTTTGAACTAGAGGATTAAAGTCTCAGGGGAATGTTAGTATCTTGCTTAATTAACCGGGTTCACTGCCCATTGAACAAAGCAACCACAATCATCAGGATCATGCTGGTGGTTTTCTCCTCACAAGCCACCTCACCACCTGACAATCCTGGTTAATATTCTTCCTCTCAATTCAATTATCCAATTGCCTTTTCAAAGAAATTTGTTTCGAGCAGAGAATCCCACCTTCAGGCCATCCTCATCTTTCTTAATCCAAGCCAGCACTTCATAAGCTTTTTGTTATGGGCCCCACTTTGAAGCTTGGAAGTTGCCGAGCCAACAGAGTGAGAGACATGTGTCAGGGTGGCTTACAGCTGAGAGGCTGTAATTGGGGAGCTGTGGGGATCAGGAGTGGGGGACAGTGGGGAGGGAAGAGTGATGTTTAATTTTCAGGGGTTTTGAATGAACACTGACCTTTGGAAAGGCTCTTTTAGTTGGTCAATTAGACCACAAGCCTGCATTCCTGAAAACAGACATGAGGATTTTAAGGGCCATCACAACTGTTAACACTTGGTCAGTGCTCTGTGTTAATTATTGCCTTGGAGCCCATGCTCCATCTTGCAATCCAGCTGGGGACTGTGACCCAACCTTGAGGAGGCCTGGATCTAAACTACCTTTGTGTTCTTTTATAAACAGGTAAGAAGGTTGTTCCATCTCACTAACCAAAGCAAGTAACCTCAAACTATTTACCTGAGGATAATCAGTCAGAACTTTGAAGAATTCTGAACAGGCCACGACTCCAGAAGCAGGGGGTCATAGTTTAAGGATACGGGGAAGGCCATTTTGCATTGAGATGAGGAGAACTGTCTTCACTCAGAGAGTGGTGAACCTGTGGAATTCTCTACCACAGAAAGCAGCCAGGGTCAGAACATTGAATGCTTTCAAGAAAGAGTCAGATATCATGTGTAAGGCTAAATGGTATTGGGGAGAAAGCAGGAACTGGGGACTGAGTTGGATGATCGGCCATGATTGTGTTGAATGGTGGAGCAGACTGAAAGGGCTGATTAGTCTACTTCTGCTCCTATTTTCTACATTGCTATGACTTACCCTGCTCAGATCTGGTGCACAAAAGCCCGAACATTTCAAATTTCTGCCCATGTCAGAACCCTTAGCCCTGGTAAGAATCTACGGGAATCTGCTTGATCTTTGCTGTTTTTGGTAAACCCAAGTGCCTAAAATATACTTAACTTTCCAATAACATCTCTGAACAGGTTAATTAGAAAAAGGTATTAAAAATAGAACCACTTGATTAAAATCTGTTCAGTAAAAACAGGTGCGACACTCCACCAGGTTAACTGCCCAGAGGTTGAAGAGAAAGAAAAGTCCTCTTGTGACATCAGCTTTAATATGAAAATTGGGTTTCCTATTTTTATGGCCTTCCTGACGTGCATTCCCACTGTTAATACATTATTCCCTTTCCTTCCAAGTCAAATTCATCCCTAAGGCAAGCTGGGCTAAAATTTTATTAATTTATTCCTGCGATATGGGTGTCACTGGTTGGGCCAGTATTTATTGCCCGTCCCCAATTGCCCCTTGAGAAGGTGGGGGTGAGCTGCCTTCTTGAACCACTGCAGTCCATGTGCTGTAGGCTGACCCACAATGTCCTTAGGGAGGAAATTCCAGGATTTTGACCCAGCGACAGTGAAGGAACGGCGATGTATTTCCAAGTCAGGATGTGAGGGGCTTGAAGGGGAACTTGCAGGGACTGGTGTTCCCATGTATCTGTTGCCCTTGACCTTCTAGATGGAAGTGGCTGTGGGTTTGGAAGGTGCTGGTTAAGGATCTTTGGTGAATTTCTGCAGAGCATCTTGTCTGCTGCTACTGAGTGTCGGTGGTGGAGAGAGTGGATGTAGTGCCAATCAAACAAGGCTGCTTTGTCCTGGATGGCAGTAAGCTTCTTGAGTGTAGTTGGAGCTGCCCAACTCCAAGTGGGGCAAGTTGGGAGTATTCCATCACACTCCTGACTTGTTCCTTTGTAGATGGTGGGACAGGCTTTGGGGAGTTCGCAGGATTCCAAACCTGTGACCTACTCTTGTAGCCACAGTGTTTACTTAGCTCGTACAATTCTGTCTCTGGTCAGTGGTTACACCCTGGGGCCAATATACGTATGGAAAACATTTTCTATGATGCATTTTGGTAACTTTCCTTTCAATACCCAGCTATGTCCTCTTTTATTGATTTCTTATTTTAATATCTGCTCTGGCATTCATTCATTTTTATTCAGTCTATAACCATATGTCTGTTTTAGTTGCACATCTAATAAAGCTGTTCATTTGTGGAAACTCAGCCTTTGGCAGACTGTCTTTTCATCAGAATTCACTTGATTTGGACAGTTTGTACCTCCTGCTTTAATCATTCTCATGCTGAACCACCATTTCTATTCACCAACTGTTCGATTCATTTGCTTTACTTGTTTCCATTTACTTGCTTTGTTGCAACTTGTACTTTTGCAAGTGTTTTCTCCTTGGCCTCATATTCTGCTTTCATGCTGAGTGTTTCCCAGCAATAATGTAACAGCAAGAAAAATGCGTTGTCAGCCTCTGTCACTTGGATTTGATCAAGGATTCGCTCAACAATCTTCTACCACTTGCTGAGTCAGGACTTTATTTGCAAATCAATGCCTGGCTTCATTATGGCAATTGACTCAGCAACCTTCGAATATAATTTAATACACCATCTTACACTAATACGGTTACTGAACTGTGAATATTATAATATGTCATGTTACAGAAGCGTCTTTGACCTTGAATGTTATTACAAATTATGATAAGAGAGCCATTGACCTGTAAACAATGTGGGCATCATTGGTAAGGCCAGTATTTGCTGCCAATCCCTAATTGCCCTTGCATAGAATGGCTGCTTTGGCCATTTCAGAGAGTGGTTAACAGTCATTGCTGTGGGGCTGGGGTCACATGTAGACAGATTTCCTTCCCTCAGTTATAGTTGTCACAGTCACCATGCCTTCCTTGAAGAAGCTCTCTTCCTCCCTCTACAAGGATTTCAGTGAGTCCCTCTCTCACTGCACCCCCCAGGTATCACCCTTACCTTGACCTCCTTCCACCTATCCCACCTCCATCGCCCCTCCCCCTAGTCCCTCCTCCCTACCTTTTATCTTAGCCTGCTTGGCTCTCTCTCTCATTCCTGATGAAGGGCTTATGCTCGAAACGTCGAATTCTCTATTCCTGAGATGCTGCCTGGCCTGCTGTGCTTTGACCAGCAACACATTTGCAACAGTCACCATAAAGTTTAGTTTTCCATTCCAGATGTATGAATTGAATTTAAATTCCACCAGAGGTTTGAGCCTGTGTCCCCAGAACATTTGGATTATTAGTCCAGTCACATTAGTGCATTGTCACCATCTCCTGTAACCATATCTGATAAGGTAAAGGTAGAGTTTCCATACTGTTAACAGACTGAAGGGTTGCTCTCTCCTTAGACAATGAAGACTGGTGGTGTTTTAACCTGAGGATCACCATGCCTCAGACAAGGGGAAAGGTTGAAAAGGAGAATTCTTAGTGGTGACCTTAGCCTGTGTGGGAATTGAACCAACGATGTTGGCATCACACAGCATTACAAGCGAGCCATCAAGGTAATTGACCCCCATGTCACAGTGATAGAATGGCTGGCCCTCAAGTATTATAAAAGGTTATACTGGCCCAGGTTTTCCAGTCAATTACAATGGCATTGCTGATAATGAGCATACCTGGTTTATAGAATGCTGTACCATGAACCAATGTTGAAAGGATCAGTGAAGCCTGTTGTATATGTACCTTGATTTGAGAGAGTTTCACCTTTAAGGTGCCATGTGTCTCGTGTTGTGACCCTGCCTGGCAGTTTATCTGCTTTGGACTTGGAAGCTGCTCCCATAGAACTCAGTTGGTTTGCTGTAATGTCTGCTACATAACTTATTCTGTTTCACTGTTTTAAGTACTCTAACCCTAATTAATCCCTGATGAATGATAATTAGACCATTATCATTATTGCATTTTTGAAATCAGAATGTTTGCAGACACCAGTGATCCACTGATAAAGTCTGATGTCTCCTTTCTTAATTGCACATGCGTCTCCACACAAAAACATAAGGACTAGGAGAAGGAGTAGGCCATTCAACCCCTTGAGACTGCTCTGCTATTTAACACAATCATCTTGGCCTCAACTCCACTTTCCTGCCTGCTCTCCATAACCCTTCAACCCATTACTAATTAAAGACCTGTCTCTCCTCCTTAAATTTACTCAATATCTCAGCATCCACCGCACTCTGAGGCAGTGAATTCCGCAGATTCACAGCCCTTTGAGAGAAGTAGTTTCTGTTTGAAATCTGCTACCCCTTATTGTAAAACTATCATCTCTTGTTCTAGATTGCCCCATGCACAATAGATGGCCAATTTCCACAATTTTTAAAAACCTTCTTTGTTTAACAACTTTTTTTTCTTCATGTATGCACTTCAGCAATCATTCTTTTTTTCATTTTTAAGGATTTGTTAACGTTTTTTCATTCCTTATTTTCAATTTATTCCAGAAGTTTTGCTGCTTCAACCCTCTTGGGTGTCAGCAAACGCAGCCTTTTGAAATATTTAAATACTTTCAAACGTATTTATAAGCTTTGAGAACTATAAAACACTTCTAACTGCTTTTGGATGCTCTCCTGTAAAAATTGTTGCATGCTTGTAAAGACTTAAAACAAAATGTCTTTTACATCTTTGAAAACCTCCAACAAACTTTGGAAGTCCACTTACTCCCCAAAGGGGAGTGCCTTGGAGAAACTGGGCCGATTTTTCCAAATGGATCTGAGAATCCAGATGGCATGGAAAACTTGTAATAGGAAAATCCGTCTGGGAAAAGAGCAACGTGTGCTCCCATAAAATAAGTTTCAGACCCCCACCTCCCGCTTAGAAGCACATGAATCTCTGATTCCCTCTCAGCCTGCCCCATCTGAAATGACACGGAAACCGACCAGACTCATTCAGAAGAAACATCTTCCCACATACCCCCATTCCACACTATTCAAAACATGCAAAAGCTAGGATTTAGAATTCTTATTACATCACTAAATCCTTTCTGAAATGAGGACTGTGGAAAAGCACCAGTTCTTTGTTTATTTTTAATATCCTTTTGTTGAGTGCACAGTAAATAGTCATCTCTGCTTGTCAATTACCCCTTCTACTGGCATCATTGCTTATAATTTAATAGCACTGACAGATGTTTAGTGGTGAGTCTTTTCAGCTTCAAGCACACTTTTGAATTTCCCCTAAGATCACTTTCTCCAAACTGGCAGCATCAAAAGCCCATTTATTTCGAAGATTATCAAGGCAAATGGTGTGTTGGCCTTTACTTTTGAGTTCAAACATGAGGATGTCTTACTGCAGTTATACAGGACCTCGGTGAGACCACACCTGGAGCATTGTGTGCAGTTTTGGTCTCCTTAAGTGAGGATACAGCAGGAATACAGCTGAGGTTCACTCTGCTGATCTGGGTATGGGAGGACTGTAGCATGACAAGACATTGGTTTGACTGCACATGTGTTCATTAGAATTTAGAGGGATGAGAGGGGATCTGATTGAAATGTATTAAATTCTAACAGGGAGATTTTCCCTTCATTCAGGAGTCACAGAGGGCACAGTCCCAGGATACAGAGTAGACCATTTAGGAATGAGTTGAGGAAACACTGCTTCACTCAAAGGATGGTTAACCTGTGGACTACTCTTCCACAGAAGGCTGTAGAGGCTGGGTCACTGAATATGTTGAATTGAATTAGTGTTATTGTCACATACTGAAATGAGTACACTGCAAAGTTTACAGTCACCGCATTACAGCGCCATCTTGGGTACAAAGTAACCTCGGTACAGATGCGTAAGATCAAATTCTTAGGAAACAAAAACAAATTAGAAACGTAAATAAATAAATACTTGAATTATAGATTATTGGATTAAATTAGAAAAATAAAGATGTAAAAATTCAAGATATTTTAGATTTTAAAGACATCAAGAGGTATGGTGAAAAAGCAGGAATATGGTATCAAGATAGAGGATCAGCCCTGATCCTGTTGAATGGCAGAGCAGACTTGAAGGGCCAAATGGCTCCTGTTTTTTATATTTGTATTTAATGTCCACTCCCTTCTATGCACTCTATGCCATCAAGTAAAGAATGAGATTGCAATCTCAAAGTCTATGGCTTTTTTTTGTCTTGATCAGGACTTGGTGTCTCAGAAGATCAGATTTTACGAAATGATGCAGAGGAGAAGGCAGGCTGAGCTGTAATGAGTCTCAAGGCAACCATTTTCAAAGGAGATACTGAAGTTTATTTGGAAAGGAGCTCCCTGATTGGTGTGCCTTATTCAGTGTTAATGAGCTTGATGAGTTGAAATGTTTTAATGTGGACATCTGAGGCTACCCAACAATAATCTTGCAGTCAGTACTTTTGGAAAGTGAAAATGCTTTCGATTGAATTTGTTCCATTTAGATTCAGTTTGCAACATGTTTGAAACCTCGCTATTTAAGTAGTCATTCATTTTGCTGCATGGTATAGAGAGCGTTTATAATAAATATGATTTTTTTTTAATGTTCTATCATGGGATGTGGGCATTGCTGGCTGGGCCAGCATTTATTACCCCGTCCCTAGTTGCCCCCTTGAGAAGGTGGGGGTGAGCTGCCATCTTGAACCGCTGCAGTCCATGCGCTGTGTGTTGACCCACAATGCCCTGAGGGAGGGAATTCCAGGATTCTGACCCAGTGACACTGAAGGGACGGTGATATATTTCCAAGTCAGGATGGTGTGGGGCTCAGAGGGGAACTTGCAGGGGGTGGTGTTCCCATGTATCTGCTGCCCTTGTCCTTCTAGATGGAAGTGATCATGGGTTTGGAAGGTGATGTCTGAGGATCTTTGATGAATTTCTGCAGTGCATCTTGTAGATGGTACACACTGCTGCTACAGAGGAGGGTGGTGGAGGGAGTAGGTGCTTGTGGATGTGGTGCCAATCAAGTGGACTGCTTTGTCCTGGATGGTGTTGAGCTTCTTGAGTGTTGTTGGAGCTGCTCCCATCCAGGCAAGTGGGGAGTATTCCATCACACTCCTGACTTGTGTCTTGTAGATGGTGGGGCAGGCTTTGGGGAGTCAGGAGGGGAGTTATTTACCACAGTATTCCTAACCTCTGAATTGCTCTTGTAGTCACTGTGTTTATGTGGCAAGTTTAGTTAAGTTTCTGATCAATGATAACCCCCAGGATGTTAATAGTGGGGGATTCAGTGATGGTAATGCCATTGAATGGCGGGATGGGGGAGTGACAGTTAGATTCTGTCTTGTTGGAGATAGCCGTTGCCTGGCACGTGTGTGGCGTGAATGGTGCTTGTCACCTTTGAGCCCAAACATGGCCATTGTTAAGGTCTTGCTGCTTTTGGACAGTGACTGCTTCAGTATGTGAGGAGTCAGGATGGTGCTGTACTGAAATTAGGTCCAATCAGACCATCACATTTGTGCCTTTCTAATGATGGATGCTGTCCTATGGCTGCCAGTATAAGCCTGAAATGAAAATGAGTGAAACTCACCTCCAACCTCCACTCCCTCAACCACCAAAGTTCAGTCACAGCAGTGTGTACCACCTACATGCTCAACTGCACATTTAGGTTAACAGAAAACACTGACCAGGTTCCTGCTGTTAACAAGACTATCACTTATTCCAAAATTAAGCTCTCGCTACAGGTAAACAAAACAATGAACCACCGACATATATTCTGCTCCTTGAAACTCTAAAACCTTTTTAAAATCCCTACATAGACAGGCAATGCACAAGATTGGTGTTACCAGTGGGGAAACACAGTTCAATAACACCAGTTCACAGGCTTCAATGAGCTATTCCTTTATCTTCCCAAGACCTTCTGTTTATTGATCCTCTTTCTCCACATTCTCAGTTCTTTACTGAGAATCCAGGGACTACACATTACTTGTTCAGTTTCATAGTCACTACTTAGTGGCAACAACCTCTAACAAAGTGCTGAAAAAAGAGAACTGACTGTCTCTAGACTCGAGTTGCTCTGCTGCAGAGATACAGAGATAGACCCTGCTGCTTCCAGTCTGGAGACCTTCTGCCTCTGTATTGTTCACTTACATCAACTGCTCAGGATCCAATAGAAGAGTTATCTTCAGGCTTATCTCTCCTCCTCCACTGCCTGAAAAGCAGACATGTAAACGCAACTGACAATGAGTCCCAGTCACTAGTTTTTAAAAGCGCAACAATTCCTTTCTGAGTTTTTTTTCAAAATCAATCCTTTTCCCATTTTATTCCACAATCAAAACTACAGAAAAACCAGACATTGAAGTCTTTATGGTAACAGAGTCCCTGACCTGACAGGGGCAGAGCAAGGACTTTGAACACACTTGAGAGACGAGTCCCTAACCCACCTTTTGGCCTGGTGTCAGCCATTATGCATATGTTGGGTACTCCTTGTGCCAGAATTAGTGCTGCTGGTTTGCCCATGAGGCTGGGCAACAAAGTGTGGATGGCACAAGGTGGTTTGCCCCAGTTTTGGAAAATACCCTTCTGCCATAGCATGCCGTTTTCCATTCCTCACACCAGTCATCCTGTAGCCGGTGTAACTAGGCTGCTAAATTGGTGCCACATTGTGGTTAATGTTGTGCTCAGGACCCATAGCTACTGGAAATTCGATTCATACTGCCTAGCTTCTCACAATGGCCCTGTACATTTGTAATCTGGTCCACAAGCTGAATTGTATCGCAATCTAAAAACACCCTTGTGCCGTCTTCACCATTACATAGCACTTTCTGGATGGCAGTATCTTGCAGTGCCTAATACAACCAAGGCAGTGGAAGCAGGATGGGTGAGAAATCCAGTGGATGGCATCAACTTACCTGCCTGGCCTCTTCTTCAATGTCAGACATTCACAAGATGGGTGAAATGCCAACGCATCACTCACTGTCCTCACTTCTAGTTGACATCCTGCTGTTGTTGGGTTCTACCCCGTTTGCCAGTCCCTGCTATTCATTGCCCACTGGACCTCCATCCCAGGGATGTCACTGACGAATTCGGATAGAAATGTTTGCGGCCAGCAGTTCATCACTCATGGCTAGGTTCACCTGTATCCCAGAGAGTCATTGTACCAGTCAGTCTGAGAATAAGCACTGGTGTTAATCTGATGGTTTCATAAATCCTAACCAGAACAGACTTGAATGGGTAATTTCCCCATCAGTTATGCACGTTATGGACCAGACCAAACTCCTTCAAAATATATCAAGGAGATAGCCTAGACTTGAACTTTTTATTGTGTTTAAAGGCAAGTATAAGCTGTGTTCTAGATGTGGTTTACTTAGTCCACCGTGAGGCTTTAAGCAAAATATACTTTATTCTTACACCACAGTTAAAATACAAACAAAAAAGGAAGAATTGGCGTAATGTTAATTCTATCAAAATACTTAACAAAATAATGTGTTATTTAGCTACAAATCATCAACTGTTCCAAAATGCATAAACACACCTTTGGAAAAGGCAAATTCAGCAAAACAGATTTTCCTCACATGCTATCTCCTCCAGTCCAGGAGAAGGAACCAACAGAATGAATCCAGCTAGAGAGAGAATACGAGCTATTAGCTGCAGCAGGGAGAGAGAGAGAGAGACAGAGCGCTATATCTATCTGCTTCAACTGCAAACTCCCGAATGAAAGCAAAACTGAAACCCTGGCTCTGTGGGAACTTGACTCCACCTACTTTGTTCTAATTTAAAACAAGCACTCGGGGAGCTCAAAGTTGTTTCCCCATTGCTTCTGAAACAGATATTCCGGTAACACTGTGGCAACCCCTGTTTGCAGGAAGGGCAGCACAGAACACATCTCCCTTAAAGACACAGTACTGTCACACACACAACATGAAGTGACTGGGATTGAGTTTACGCACTTCATTTGTATTTTGTAACTATCCTTCAATAACTGCATTTTGCTGAAGAAATAATCCTGCTTTTATCAGGAGGTGTTACTGTAGTTTAGCAAGACAGGTTATGTTTGCTGAATGAGCAGCCTGCTCTCTGCTGGGCAAAAATCAAATAGTTTGTGCTAGTTTCTGGTAATGTACCTTCTGGTGCCCAATACAACCAGGCTATTAGCTGCTGACTGTTTGTAGCAAGTCCTACTAGAGGTCCTCCAACCTATAAGATGATGCAGTGATGTCAATGACATAATGTGTGAAGGCACTGAGTGGCTCCAAATCAGGATCATGGTAGACCCTGTTTGTGTGCCAACTGTAATTTAAATAGAATCACTCAGACCCTGAATAATTGTGGTACAATGTGGAAGCAGACCATTCAGTCCATCCCAACCCTCCAAAGAGCATCCCAACCAGACCCACCCGCTGCTCTATCCCTGTAACCGTGCATTTCCCACGGCCAATCCACCTAACCTGCGATTCTTTGGACTGTGGGAGGAAACTAGAGCAAACCCATGCAGACACAGGAGGAATATGCAAACTCTACACAGACAGTTGCCCAAGGCTGGAATCAAACTGTGGTCCCTAGTGCTGTGAGGCAGCAGTGCTAACCACTGAGCCACCATTCCTTCCAATGAGCTATTGATCAAATCTCATCAGATTCTCAAGGGGCCAGGGAAAATGCTGAGAGGAGGTTTTCCCTCATGGGAGAGTTTCGGACCAGAGGGTATAGTCTCAGAATAAAGGGGTGTCATTTTAAGACTGAGATGAGGAGGAATTCCTTCTCTGAGAGGGCTGAGTGTATTTGGAACTCTTTGCCACACAAAGTTGTGGGGGCAAAGTCCTTGTGTATAGTTAAGGCTGAGAGTCACAGTCATAGAGATGTACAGCACAGAAACAGACCCTTCAGTCCAACTCATCCATGCTGACCAGATATCCTGAATTAAACTAGTCCTGGTTGCCAGCATTTGGTCCATATCCCTCAAAACCTTTCCTATTCATGTACCCATCCAGATATCTTTGAAAAGTTGTAATTGTATCAGCCTCCACCACTTCCTCTGGCAGCTCATTCCATACACACACCACCCTCTGTGTGAAAAAGTTGCCCTTTGGGTCCCTTTTAAATCTTCCCTCTCTCACCCTGAACCTCTAGTTCTGGATTCCCCCACCCCAGAGAAATGACCTTGTCTATTTACCCTTCATCCCTCAGCCTCCAATGCTCCAGGGAAAACAACCCCAGCCTATTCAAACTCTCCCTATCACTTAAAACCTCCAACCCTGGCAACATGCTTGTAAATCTTGTTTGAACCCTTTCAAGTTTCACAACATCCTTCCTATAGCAGGGAGACCAGAATTGAACACAGTATTCCAAAAGTGGCTGAATCAATATCCTGCAGAGCCGCAACATGACCACCCAACTCCTTTACTCAATGCACTGACCAATAAAGGAAATGCTGCCTTCACTCTCCTATCTACCTGCGACTCCACTTTCAAGGTGCTATGAACCTGCACTCCAAGGTCTCTTTGTTCAGCAACACTCCCCAGGGCCTTACCATTAAGTGTATAAGTCCTACTAAGATTTGCCTTTCCAAAAACTCCATCTGCCACTTCTTGGCCCATTTGCCCATCTGATAAAGATCCCATTGTACTCTTGAGATAACTTTCTTTGCTGTCCACTACACCTCCAATTTTGGTGACATGTACAAACTTACTAACCATACCTCCTATGTTCACATAGAAGAAAGTGAGGACTGCAGATGCTGGAGATCAGAGTCAAGAGTGTGGCACTGGAAAAGCACAGCAGGTCAGGCAGCATCCGAGGAGCAGGAAAACCGATGTTTCAGGCATAAGCCCTTCATCATGCTCTCATTCCTGAGTAAACAGTGATGCAAAATATTCATTTAGTATCCCACCGATCTCCTGCGGTTCCACATATAGGCTGCCTTGCTGATCTTTAAGAGGGTAAAAAATGAGGTCTGCAGATGCTGGAGATCACAGTTGAAAATGTGTTGCTGGTTAAAGCACAGCAGGTCAGGCAGCATCCAAGGAATAGGAAATTCGACGTTTCGGGCATAAGCCCTTCATCAGGAATGAGGAGAGGGTGCGAGGCAGGCTAAGATAAAAGGTAGGGAGGAGGGACTTGGGGGAGAGGCGATGGAGATGTGATAGGTGGAAGGAGTTCAAGGTGAGGGTGATAGGCCGGAGAGGGGTGGGGGCGGAGAGGTTAGGAAGAAGATTGCAGGTTAGGAGGGCGGTGCTGAGTTGAGGGAACCGACTGAGACAAGGTAGGGGGGAGGGGAAATGAGGAAACTGGAGAAATCTGAGTTCATCCCTTGTGGTTGGAGGGTTCCCAGGCAGAAGATGAGGCGCTCTTCCTCCAACCGTCGTGTTGTTATGTTTTGCCGGTGGAGGAGTCCAAGGACCTGCATGTCCTCGGTGGAGTGGGAGGGAGAGTTAAAGTGTTGAGCCACGGGGTGGTTGGGTTGGTTGGTCCGGGCGTCCCTGAGGTGTTCTCTGAAGCGTTCCGCAAGTAAGCGGCCCGTCTCCCCAATGTAGAGGAGGCCACATCGGGTGCAGCGGATGCAATAGATGATGTGTGTGGAGGTACAGGTGAACTTGTGGCGGATATGGAAGGATCCCTTGGGGCCTTGGAGGGAAGTGAGGGAGGAGGTGTGGGCGTCCACATATCCTACGAAGAGACAGGCATAGCTGGGGCCCATGCGGGTGCCCTCCACATATCCTACGAAGAGACAGGCATAGCTGGGGCCCATGCGGGTGCCCTCCACATATCCTACGAAGAGACAGGCATAGCTGGGGCCCATGCGGGTGCCCTCCACATATCCTACGAAGAGACAGGCATAGCTGGGGCCCATGTGGCCCTTTCCATTTCTATCTCAGGCGACCGACTCAACACAGACATCTACTACAAACCGACTGACTCCCACAGCTATCTGGACTACACCTCCTCCCACCCTGCCCCCTGTAAAAACTCCATCCCATATTCCCAATTCCTTCGTCTCCGCCGCATCTGCTCCCAGGAGGACCAGTTCCAACACCGCACAGCCCAGATGGCCTCCTTCTTCAAGGACCGCAGATTCCCCCCAAACGTGATCAACGATGCCCTCCACCGCATCTCCTCCACTTCCCGCTCCTCCGCCCTTGAGCCCCGCTCCTCCAACCGGCACCAAGACAGAACCCCACTGGTTCTCACCTACCACCCCACCAACCTCCGTATACAACGTATCATCCGCCGTCATTTCCGCCACCTCCAAACGGACCCCACCACCAGGGATATATTTCCCTCCCCTCCCCTATCAGCGTTCCGCAAAGACCACTCACTTCGTGACTCCCTCGTCAGGTCCACACCCCCACGAACCCAACCTCCACTCCCGGCACCTTCCCCTGCAACCGCAGGAAATGTAAAACTTGCGCCCACACCTCCTCCCTCACTTCCCTCCAAGGCCCCAAGGGATCCTTCCATATCCGCCACAAGTTCACCTGTACCTCCACACACATCATCTATTGCATCCGCTGCACCCGATGTGGCCTCCTCTACATTGGGGAGACGGGCCGCTTACTTGCGGAACGCTTCAGAGAACACCTCAGGGACGCCCGGACCAACCAACCCAACCACCCCGTGACTCAACACTTTAACTCTCCCTCCCACTCCACCGAGGACATGCAGGTCCTTGGACTCCTGCACCAGCAAAACATAACAACACGACGGTTGGAGGAAGAGCGCCTCATCTTCCGCCTGGGAACCCTCCAACCACAAGGGATGAACTCAGATTTCTCCAGTTTCCTCATTTCCCCTCCCCCCACCTTGTCTCAGTCGGTTCCCTCAACTCAGCACCGCCCTCCTAACCTGCAATCTTTTTCCTAACCTCTCCGCCCCCACCCCACTCGGCCTATCACCCTCACCTTGACCTCCTTCCACCTATCACATCTCCATCGCCCCTCCCCCAAGTCCCTCCTCCCTACCTTTTATCTTAGCCTGCCTGGCACCCTCTCCTCATTCCTGATGAAGGGCTTATGCCCGAAACATCGAATTTCCTATTCCTTGGATGCTGCCTGACCTGCTGTGCTTTAACCAGCAACACATTTTCAACTGATCTTTAAGAGGCCCTATTCTCTCTCTGAGTTACTCTTTTGCCCTTAATGTACTTATAGAGTCTCTTTGTTTTTCTTCCTTCAGCCTACTTTTGCCCTCCTGATTTTCTCTTAAGTATACTCCTACTGCCTTTATAATTTTCTCGGGATCCCTGCTGTCTATACTTGACATATGCTTCCTTCTTTTTCTTGACCAGAGCCTCAATTTCTCTAGTCGTCCAGTATCCCCTACACCTACTAGCCTTGCCTTTCACCCTAACAGGAACATACAGGATGGCACGGTGGCAAGCACTGCTGCCTCACAGCGCAGGAACCTGGGTTCGATTTCAGCCTCGGATGACTGTCTGTGTGAAGTTTGTATGTTCTCCCTGTGTCTGCGCGGGTTTCCTCCCACAATCCAAAGATGTGCAGGATCAGTGAACTGGTCATGCTAAATTGCCCGTAGTGTTCAGGGATGTGTGCATTAGTTACATTAGTCAGGGGTAAGTGTAGAGTGGTAAGGGAATGGATCTGGGTGGGTTACTCTTTGGAGGGTCAGTGTGGACTTGTTGGGCCAAATGGCCTGTTTGCACACTATAGGGATTCTATGAAATACTGTCTCTGGATTCTTGTTATCTCATTTCTGAAAGAGAGGGAGATTCTTGATCAGTTGAGAGTCATGGGGTTAAGGGGAAAATGTATGAAGTGAATGTTGGCTCAGCCATGATCCTGTTGAATGGTGGAGCAGGCTCGAGGGGCCGCATGGCCTACTCCTGTTCCTATTTCTGATGGTAACCCTGTGGTTCCATTGTGGAGAGACACTGGGAGGAAGCATGTCATGGGGATATCATGGCATGTTACCTGTGGTTTCCTGTGTACTGAATGTAACAGATGGAAGGGTGTGCTGCTATGAATTGGGATCACTTGTGCACTGGGATGTCGGGACCCTGGAATCAGCCGTCTCTGGCTCCAAATGAACGGATTCAGGTTGTCATTGTTTCCTTTCACTTTTGACAGAAAGGCTGGAAGGATGGATCACTGAGCCGCAGATTATCCCGAGACGAACAAACATCAGCTGTGATTCCGGAGTCACCGACAGCGCTTACTGACATCCCAAAGAAGGAGGTGGAAGAACAGGATGCTGCAGTAGGTCTTCGATGTAATCTTCAGCTCCTTTTCTTGGTCGTTAGAGTGGCCCACACCATGCAGTCCTGGGACAATCAGCTTCAAATACGGCAACAAACAATAGATTGTTCTTACAGGGTCAAAAGTAAAGAAGGTGCACAGATTCTCAATATATAAACATGTGAGTTAGGTACAGGAGTAGACCACCCAGTCTCTTCAGCTGGCTGTGCCATTGATTAAGATGATGGCTGATCCATTCAACCCCAGTTTCCCAGCTGCCCCTCCCGATAATGTTTGATTACTCAAGAATGTTTCTACCTCTGCTTTAAAAATGAGTGTGCTGGGCTGGGGAAGAGAATTCCAGACTCATAACCCTCTGAGAGGAAAGAATTGTCCATCTTAAATGGGAGACTCCTCATTTTTAAGTTACTTTAGTCTCTTCTACAAGATGACACATCCTTTCAGCTTCCCACTTGTCAAGATCATAGAATTCCTACAGGCCATTCGGCCCATCAAGTCCACAGTGATCCGCTGAAGAGCATCCCACCCAGACCCACCCCACAACCCTGCATTTCCAATGGCTAACCCACCCAGCCTGTACATCCCTGGACACTAGGGGCAGTTGAGCATGGCCAATCCATCTAACCTGCACATATGGGAGGAAACTGGAACACCCAGAGGAAGCCCATGCAGACACAGGGCGAATGTGCAAACACCACATAGATAGTTGCCCAAGGCTGGAATTGAACCCAGCTCACTGTGAGGCAGCAGTGCTAGCCACTGTGCCATCCCAATCAAATCTGTTTCAATCAGATCACCTCTCATTCTTTTAAACTTCAATAAATACAGGTCCAGCCCATCCAACCTTTCCTCATAAAACAATCCCTTCATCCCAGGTATCAGTTGCTTCTCACGCTGCTTAAGTAAAGAGACTGAAACTGTACACAGTTCTCCAGCTGTGGTCCCACCAATATCCAATATCGCAAATCTTTCCCCTTGTAATAAATGACAACATTTCATTTGCCATCATAAATACAACGGGAAAAATGTTTTGTGGGAAGATCTATCTAATAAGGTGTACCAGAAACAAAAATACTCCTGAAAATATTAATACTTTTTTTGTTCAGACAAATTACTTAGCAGTGGGGTAAACATTTGAGGAGGTTCAGTTAGTACTTTATGAAATATTGACACCACTGCACATAAAGTACTTAGTTGGCCACCATTATTTGTAAAGGACTTCAGAAAAGCCAAACAAAACTCTGAAAACAATCAATAATCCTGAGTAGCTAAAGTCTTTCTGTGTGGCCAAAAACAACATGACTTATGGAGAGCTATGATGTTAGTTTGATAAAGGTGTGAAGAGGCATAGTCCATGTTTTATAAGGAGGGGGAAGGGGCCTCGTTCACAAGTGTTGTTATTCCATCATTACTGGTGAGCAAGTACACAAGCAGTTTGGCAACTTTCCTGCAGCCAAAATCAAGGGGAGCCAGAAGCAGTGGGGACAAAGAAGCATGCAACAACACAATGAAACTAACCAAGAGAGCACAACTAACCAAAAAACTGAAACCGAGTAAGAGATTGAAACTGACCAAGGGAGCATAATTGAGCTATTGAAACAGACTGAGCAATTACAACGGAGTAAGCAAGTGCAGTTGACCAGCGGGATGAAACTGACTAGAAACTCTTTAAGATAGTGAAGTGAAAGTGACAAAGGAATTAAGAATACTTTGTGAAGTGATTCAACTGACTGAGGGAGTAAAAAACCTGATCTTGTTCAGTTGGTTAACAGCCCCTTTTCCCAGAACAAAACTCAACCCAGTACAGATTTTACAGCAGTAATATTCTTAATAAGTTCATATTCATTTCCAGCTATGATACATATCCATTAAAAATCTCTGAATGGGATTGTTTTTAGAAAAGATTTAAACTTCCATTTGTAATCAGAGGTTTATATGTAGATATTTACAGCGCAGCAATAAATCAATTGCTCCCACTGGTCCAGACAGACTTCCTCCCACCCATCTCACCCTATCACCATTCCTTCTTTCCCCCATGTATTTATCTTTCATACCTCTGTTAGTCATCTCAACTGGCCTATGTTCACGTTGATCTTGAATTATTTTAATTACTGCCTATGTATTCAAATCATGAGTAACTGTCAACAGCTTTGAAGTCACGGGCCCCCTTCTGGTGCAGGGGTAGTGTTCCTACCCCCCCACAGACCAGAGGGCCTGGGTTCAAGTCCTACCTGTTCCAGAGGTGAATAATAACATCTCTGAGAAGGTTAATAATCACACACCACCAGGTTATAGTCCAACAGGTTTTTTTGGCAGCACCAGCTTTTAGAACGCTGCCCCTTCATCAGGACAACCACCTGATGAAGGGGCAGTGCTCCAAAAGCTAGTGCTTCCAAATAAACCTATTGGACTATAACCTGGTGTTGTGTGATTTTTAACTTTGTCCACCCCAGTCCAACACCGGCACCTCCAAATCATCTCTGAGAAGGTTGATTAGGAAACATAGGTTAAATAATAACAGGCAGTTTAAAAGTTCATTTCCAACTTTAATAAGGCAGCCTATTCAATTTTTTTAATTGATTTTTTTTTTAATTACCCTGATCAGAGATGTTATCACATACCTCTGGAGGAAGTGGGACTTGAACCGAGTCCTTTTGGCTCAGGGTTAGGGACAGTACCACTGCACCACAAGAGGGCGGGAGTACATATTTGCTGCAGCTTGGGTATATATTTCACCTGTCATGATCTGTGTTGATGAGGGAGCCAATTACAAAGAGTACAAAAGGCATATGACTTGTCATTCCTTCCTTAACTAAGGGAGCTTCTGTCAAGTCTGAACCCAGGGATAATAAACCAGTTGACCTTCATTAAAAGGAATTTGAACAATTCTGTCAAATAATTCTCCAAATGTCAGATAACTCTAGTTAACTTTGCAGTGAAAGGACACAATAAATGAAATTGGGTAAAACAAAGACATCAAAAGAGATGAGATTCAATTACAGCATTTGACGATTTGATTGTGATCTCAATACATTGGATTGCAAACAGAAACTTGTCTTCTGCATGCTGATGTCACTGCCAGAAGCAAAACAGAGACTGAGATGAGACATTGTGAGATATGGACAGAAGATGTGGAGGGAAGGTGACAAAAAACAAGAACAGAGTGAGGAAGGTGGAGAACGGTGTGTGAGAGTTGGACAAGGGAGGGAGAGAGTTGGAGAAGACTATAAAATATAGGAGCTGAAGTAGGCCATTTAGTACATATGGTCTCTGTTGTCATTCAATGAGATCTTGGCTGATCTAATCCTCAACTCTACTTTCCTGCCCTTTCCACATTGCCATTATTCCCTTCCTGATTAAACATCTCTCTGTCTCAAACTTGAATATACTTAATGACCCAGCCTCGACAGCCCTGGTGGTAAAGAACTCCACAGATTCTGTCTGCTGTGAGAGAAGAAATTCCTCCTCCTCTCTGTCTTAAAGGTGGGGAAGGAAGGAAAAACAAGAGGAAACAACTTTTTTGCATCTCACCTGTCATGCCCTCTAAAAATTTTAGATGTTTCAATCAGGTTACCTCGTTATTCTAAACTCCAAGTACAAACACAACATATTCAATTTCTCATAAGACACTCTCTCCATATCCAGGATCAGCTGAGTGAACTTTCTCTGGACTGTCTCCAATGTCAGTCCATCTTAGCTAAGGGGACCAAAAACCATTCATAGTAATCCAGCTGTGGTCTGAGTAGCTTGAAATGTTGGAATCGACTCAAACAGAAGTTCTCCCTGTCCTGATAAGATGCTAAAGATCCCACAGAGCTGACTGTGAAGGAGCCTGGGAGCTCTGGTGGGAAGACAAATATGGCAAAGCATGTTGCATCTGCAGCATACCACCTGACCTGCCATCTGTAGTGTCGTTTACTAAAGTTATGAATTAAATCACTCACCCTGCTCTTTACACTTGAAGAATCCCCATTTTGATGGCTGTTGTATTTTACCCCTTTTTTAACGCACTCATATCAATATTGTATCAACCAAGCTATTCTAGAGAAAAAGAATCAGAGAACTTTTACTTTAAAGACTAGAAATACTCACCAATCTTACACATCGATCATGTGGGAGCTGCTGGACACAAGGTGGTTCACAGTGAGCACGTCTGTAGTAGGTGTTTGCAGCTCCAGCAACTTTGAATCTGAATTGAGGAGCTGGAGTCTGAGCTGCAGACATTGCATCATAGCAGGGAGGGCGATAGTTACCTGGACACCATATTAGACAAAAGCAACCTCTTCCCTTCCATAAAAGCCAAACACTGTGTGTGCCGGAAATCTGAAACATAGGCAGAGAATGCTGGAGAAACTCAGCAGGTCTGGCAGCAGCCGTGGAGAGAGAAACCGGGTGAATGTTTCGAATCTGGTGTGAGTCTTCTTCAGGAGTGGAGATAGTTTTGTCAAAGAATCATACTGGACTCAAAACGTCCACTGTGTTTTTCTCTCTCCACAGATGCTGTCAGATCTGCTGAGTTTCTGCAGCATTCTCCATCCTCTGCTTGATTCCTTGAGATGTCCAACTCCGATACTTTATTGAAGTTGGCTACTTATGTTTGCTCCCAACACCGAGTCTATCTAAGTCAGTTCATAAGGATCTAGTTTGTGGTCCCTTCGATACGATGCTCTTTCAATGCGCCCCTTGGAGACAAGCCTGCTCAAAGATGACAGCTCCAGGATTTTTAACTGCAGGTTTCACTTCAGTGCCAACTGTAAATTACAAAATGCACAAACTCAATCCAAGCCTGGACTGAAATTACTGGATAAATTTGATGAAGGGAATTATGGAGATGGAGAAGGACACACATGCACACACATAAAAACATTCACACTCACACACAAATGCTCTTACACACAGTTGCACTCTCACAAACGCTCACCACATATGCAGACACATGCACACTCAGACACAAACACACACGCTTACATTCACACTCACACACACACAAACACCTGCTCACCCCCACAGACATACGCACACACACCCGCAAACTCTCTCATTTATACAATCACTTTCTTTTTAAAAATGTACTTTCCTTCATGTCAGAGCTGTGGGAGTGAGGAGATTGATCATTCTGGAGAGGGAGAGAGAAATTCACAGACCTATCCTTCACAGCTATCCATCGTATATTCTTTCATGCTTGGCTCTTTGTGGTGAACATCAAGCACAGACAGTATTTTTTCCTATCCTGCTGAGGTTTTGAGTTGTCAGCTTTGTTTGGCAGGACTTGAGGTTAGCTTTTTTTTCTCTCATAAGCTGTTGGTGCACCTTCGCTAATGTTCCTGGTCGCCACGTGTACATGAGCAGGCTAATTGGCACCACAAGCGGGCAGACTTCTTGGCATGAGCCCAACTGGCCAGGGGAGTAAGCGGCGATGGACAATCACTCAGTTGATGGCTTGTCCTGAGGAGGAGAAAGGCGTTTTGTGTATTGACTAAGGACTGCAGTCCAAAGAAACAAAGACACTGCCCAAAAAAGGCCATTAATTTGCTGTGGTGCGGGTGCATAATACACTTGACAGGAATCTTTCAGTGTCTTCTGTTGCAAAAGTTGTTGAGGTTGCATGAAGTGTACTTGTATGAATAACCACTCGAGTGATTAATTTAGCTCTCACAGATCTGAAATATAATATAATACACACACAATGTAACCCAGGGAATTCTGGGAAATGACTCTGCTTTTGGCACCGCTGAATCTGGCTCTCAGCAGATTATTTTTGTTCAGTTAAGCCACAGACAAGGATCTCCACGTTTGCTGACTTTGATGAATCTTACCCCCTGTGCTTTGGGAGGAAGGAAGCTGAAAGCAAGGTCCTTCTGTCTTAAACTTATCCGTATATGCAGATGAGCACTGATCTGGTTTTAAAATATTGCTGTAACAACAACAACTTACACTTATAAAGCACCTATAACACAGGAAAGCAGTCCAAGGTGCTTCACAAGAACTGGCATGGTGGCTCAGTGGTTAGCACTGCTGTCTCATAGTGCCGGCAACCTGGATTCGATTCCAGCCTTGGGTGACTGTCTCTGTGGAATTTCCACATTCTCCCCATGTCTGCGTGGGTTTATTCCCACAATCCAAAGATGTGCAGGTTAGGTGAATTGGCCATGGGAAATTGCCCATAATATTAGGTACATTAGTCAGGGGTAAATATAGGGTAGGGGGATGGGTTACTCTTTGAAGGGTCAGTGTGGACTAGTTGGGCCGAAGGGCCTGTTTCCATATTGCAGGAAATCTCTTCAAGAAGGAAGTGTGACACCAAGCCACATCATGACAGTGATTGCCTCAGAAAGGGTGCAGAGGAAATATGTCAGGATATTGCCTGGGCTGGATAATTCAGTGATGAAGAGAGACTGGATAGGCTGGTGTTGTTTTCCTTAGAGCTGAGGGGGAATCGGATGGAAGTGTATCCAGTTCTGAGGGGAATAGACAGGGTAGATGGATAGAAACATTTCCCCTTAGTCAAGGAGTCAGTGACCAGGGGGCACAGTAAGGAGCACCAAGTTTAAAGGGTGATTTGAGGAAATACTTTTTCACCCAGTGGGTGGTGAGAATCTGAAACTCACTGTTAGAAAGTGTGGTACAGGCAGAAATCCTCAATAAATGTAAGAACTATTTTGATAGTGAGATAGCATAAAGCTACAAGCCAAGTGTTGGAACAAAGCATCAGAATGGATGGAGGTTTGATGACTAGCACAGATACGATGTGCCAAAGGGCTTCATTCCACACCGTAAAAACCCGACGACTCTAAAAGCAGCTGTTGGGTTGATTGAGAAACATAATCGAGAACGTTGGTTTTCAGGCCCATCTCAATTGAGGAAGGTAAAATGGAGAGGTTTGAGTTTGGAGCCCAGCAAGCTGCTGCCAGTGCTGGAGCAATCAAACTCGAGGGTGCTTAAGGAGATGAGATGAGCACAGAGTCCCCAGGGAGGTGTAGGGGCTGGAGGGGGTTACAGAGATAGGGAGGGGGTGTAGGGGCTGGAGGGCATTACAGAGATAGGGAGGGGGTGTAGGGGCTGGAGGGCATTACAGAGATAGGGAGGGGGTGTAGGGGCTGGAGGGGGTTACAGAGATAGGGAGGGGGTGTAGGGGCTGGAGGGCATTACAGAGATAGGGAGGGGGTGTAGGGACTGGAGGGCATTACAGAGATAGGGAGGGGGGTAGGGGCTAGAGGGAGTTACAGAGATAGGGAGGGAGTGTAGGGACTGCAGATAGGTTACAGAGATAGAGAGGGGGTGTAGGGGCTGGAGGGCGTTACAGAGATAGGGGGGGTAGGGGCTAGAGGGAGTTACAGAGATAGGGAAGGGGTGTAGGGGCTGGAGGGCGTTACAGAGATAGGGAGGGAGTGTAGGGACTGCAGGTAGGTTACAGAGATAGGGAGGGGTGTAGGGACTGGAGGGTGTTACAGAGATAGGGAGGGGGTGTAGGGGCTGGAGGGATTACAGAGATAGGGAGGGAGTGTAGGGACTGCAGGTAGGTTACAGAGATAGGGAGGGGTGTAGGGACTGGAGGGTGTTACAGAGATAGGGAGGGGGTGTAGGGGCTGGAGGGATTACAGAGATAGGGAGGGAGTGTAGGGGCAGTGGGACGTTACAGAGATAGGGAGGGGATATAGGGGCTGGAGATGTGACGGGGGGGTGTATGGGTTTGGGGGAGGTTACAGAGATAGGGAAGGGGTGTAGGGACTGGAAGAGGTTACAGAGATAGGGAGGGGTTGTAGGGGTTTAGAGGAGGTTACAGAGTTAGGGATGGGGTGGATGCGGTTACAGAAGTAGGGAGGAGTGTAGGGGATTGAAGGAAGTGACAGATAGGGACAGGGTGTAGGGGCTGGAGGAGGTTACAGATAGGAAAGGAGTGTAGGGGACTGGAGGAGGTTACAGAGATAGGGAGAGGTTGTAGGGGCTGGAGGGGGTTACAGAGATAGGGAGGGGGTGTAGGGGCTGAAGGAGGTGACAGATAGGGAAGGAGTGTAGGAGACTGGAGGAGGTTACAGAGATAGGAAGAGAGTGTAGGGGCTGGAGGAGATTACAGAGATAGGGAGGGGGTGTAGGTGCTGAAGGAGGTTACAGAGATAAGGAGGGGGTGTAGGGGACTGGAGGAGGTTACAGAGATAGGGAGTGGGGTGTAGGGGACTGGAGGAGGTTACAGAGATAGGGAGTGGGGTGTAGGGGACTGGAGGAGGTTACAGAGATAGGGAGTGGGGTGTAGGGGATTGGAGGAGGTTACAGAGATAGGGAGTGGGGTGTAGGGGATTGGAGGAGGTTACAGAGATAGGGAGTGGGGTGTAGGGGATTGGAGGAGGTTACAGAGATAGGGAGTGGGGTGTAGGGGATTGGAGGAGGTTACAGAGATAGGGAGTGGGGTGTAGGGGATTGGAGGAGGTTACAGAGATAGGGAGTGGGGTGTAGGGGATTGGAGGAGGTTACAGAGATAGGGAGTGGGGTGTAGGGGATTGGAGGAGGTTACAGAGATAGGGAGTGGGGTGTAGGGGACTGGAGGAGGTTACAGAGATAGGGAGTGGGGTGTAGGGGATTGGAGGAGGTTACAGAGATAGGGAGTGGGGTGTAGGGGACTGGAGGAGGTTACAGAGATAGGGAGTGGGGTGTAGGGGATTGGAGGAGGTTACAGAGATAGGGAGTGGGGTGTAGGGGATTGGAGGAGGTTACAGAGATAGGGAGTGGGGTGTAGGGGATTGGAGGAGGTTACAGAGATAGGGAGTGGGGTGTAGGGGATTGGAGGGGGTGGTGGAGACAGGGACAGTTGACACTATGACAGGATTTGTAAATGTGGATGCGAATTTTAAAATTTTGGTGTTGCTCCCCTGGGAGTGAGTTTAGGTCAAGGAGCACAGGGTGGGGGTGTGATCAGAGAATAGGACTGACTGAGTTTGTTCATGAGCACCAGAGTTTTGGCTGACCCCAAGTTTCCATAGGTTCGTATGTGTTGGAATAATAACGTCTCCAAGTGTGGAGATGTGGTTGTAGGCTTCCGCAGCAGATGAGCTGAGGCTGAGGTGAGGTCAACAAGCTTATCTCAGGATCAAATTTTACAGCCGGGTTCTGGATAGACTGGTTCTCTGTCAGAGATGGGTCGAGTCAGGAGCTCAAGATCAGAGTTTGGAGCAGGGAGAGTAAACAATGACATCAGTCCGCCCGATATCGATCCCTGAATTCCTGCTCAGCCAGGATGGGATGTTGGATCAGCAGTCTGAGACTGCAGCACCAGTGGAGGGAGAGAAGGAAAGAGGGAGGGAGAGAGAGGGAGGCGATGGTGAGGTAGAGCTGGGGGTGAGTCAGTGTCTGTGGGAAAACGACCAGTGTGTCTTCAGATGGCGTCACTGAGGGGCAGCACTGAGATGAGAAATAGGAGGGGAACAAGGATCGATCATTGGGGGATTATCTGAGGGAACGGGAGCAGGAAGAGAAGCCATTGTGGGTGATTCTCTGGTTACGAGGAGGTGGATAAGGAAGGAAATGGGTGACAGTGGAGAGGGGCTGGAGGAGGATGGGATGGTCACTGTGTCAGAGGCTGCAGACAGCTCAAGGAGACTGAGGAGGGAATGTTTACCACAGTCAGTCACACAGGAACTCATCGGTAACTTTGATCAGAGTTGTTTCCAACAGAGGCATGGACAGGAACCTGAGTGGACGTTCAATCATGGAGTTTTAGGAAAGATAGGAATGGATGTGTGAGGTTCAAAGAGGAAAGGGAGGCTGGAGGTGGGACGGACATTTGTAAGGATGGCTGGGTGAAGCGATGGTTTGTTTTGGAGGAGGGGGTGACAAGGACAAATGTAAAGGGGAGAAAGAGGGACAACATCTGAAGAGAGAGAGAGAGAGAACCATTCACAATGTTGGCTATCATGGAGACTGGGAGGGACAGTTGGGTGGTCAGCAGTTTACTGGGACTAGGAGCAAGAGGTGGGTCTGACTGACAGGTGAGCTTAGAAAAGGCAAGAGAGGGAGGTGGAGAGAAGCCAGAGGAAGATTTCAGAGTCAGGCTTCAGGAGAACAGGAATGGGAGGTGCCCGGTTGGGAGATTGGGAAGGGAGGTGCCCGGTTGGGAGATTGGGGAGGGAGGTGCCCGGTTGGGAGATTGGGAAGGGAGGTGCCCAGTTGGGAGATTGGGAAGGGAGGTGCCCGGTTGGAGGATTGGGGAGGGAGGTGCCCGGTTGGGAGATTGGAAAGGGAATGGCCCAGTGGGAGATTGGAAAGGGAATGGCCCAGTGGGAGATTGGAAAGGGAGCTATCCAGTTGGGAGATTGGAAAGGGAGCTATCCAGTTGGGAGATTGGAAAGGGAATGGCCCAGTGGGAGATTGGAAAGGGAGCTATCCAGTTGGGAGATTGGAAAGGGAATGGCCCAGTGGGAGATTGGAAAGGGAGCTATCCAGTTGGGAGATTGGAAAGGGAGCTATCCAGTTGGGAGATTGGAAAGGGAATGGCCCAGTGGGAGATTGGAAAGGGAGCTATCCAGTTGGGAGATTGGAAAGGGAATGGCCCAGTGGGAGATTGGAAAGGGAGCTATCCAGTTGGGAGATTGGAAAGGGAGCTATCCAGTTGGGAGATTGGAAAGGGAATGGCCCAGTGGGAGATTGGAAAGGGAGCTATCCAGTTGGGTGATTGGATGAGGGTTGAAGAGGTAATGGAGAGGGGTTTACAAAATCGGTTTTCAGTGAAGAAGGCAGAGGATGATCCTGGAAGAGTGCGCAGTTTTAGCAGACCAGAGGAGGACCCGATTGTGTTTCAAGTGGTTCAGCCAAGGCTGATGGCACCTGCGTGTATTAAATTTGAAGTTCATTCATTCTCAGAAGTGGAACAAGATCATCAAACCAGTGGCTGAAGGTCGAGCAGTTTAAGCCCAGAGAAATAAAGGTTATCATTTTGACTTTGGCCAGCAGTGTATTATGAGAGATGCCCATGATATACGCTCTTCATTTCAGTTTCCAAGGACAGGTTGACTGAATCTGGCATTGTCCGTTTTACACCAGCAACAATGTTGTAGCTCCTTGTCCGGTTCCTGAAAGTTTCTGAACTCCGAAGCAAGTCAGATGGAATGCGTTCTCTGAAACATGCGTTTCTTGCTTCCTTCTTTTTCCAATGTTTCCACAGCTTCACTCCCTCCCTCTGTCTCGCTGTGTAACCTTTGTCCAGCCTGAACCACCCTCCAAGATCTCTGCAGTCCACCTCTTGCGCATCACTGAGTTTTGCTTCTCCGCCATGGGCCTCTCGTTGCCTTAACCCCAGCATCACTCTTTGTTTTACTGGTCCTGAGCAGAGATGCAGCACGGTAGGCAATTTCTCATGCAACCTGGCTTTCAGAAACATCCCATCGATTCAGCTGTCCTGCAATTTAATTGGGGACCTGGGAGCAGAGAGTTGCTCAGGAGTGGGCTGTGCCAATGGTGCTATTATAGCTAAGGTCAGGAGACCAGCTTCCAGCATGAAAATGCCCTCCCGCCAAGGCCAGTTGGCAGAGTTGGGGCATCTCTAAAGAAACAGAAGTCCTGTAAATGGATCCTCTTCTAGGTTTGAAATAAAAGAAGCAAAGAATGTGCATTTATATAGTGCCTTTTATGACATCCCAAAGCATTTTACACTCAATTAGGTTCTTTTTGGAGCATGAGCATTTTGCATCTTTACACCTTCCTACATTTCTGCTCCCAAGATAAATGCAGGTACTTCAACAGTGCAAATCATTGTAATCTTGCTTTGGAGTCAAAAGGTCCACTTTGGAGACTTATTACAAAATGCAGGCTGCATTGTCTTTCAGATGAGACACTGAGCCTTGAGACCTCATCTACTCTCTCAAGTGGATGTAAAAAAAACCCATGTCTAAGATGAGCAGGGGAGTTCTGGTCCCAGCCAATGTTTATCTGTCAACCAACAACACTGGAAAATGGCTTAATCCGGTTATTATTATATCGCTGCTTGTGGGAGCTTACTGTTCTGTATTTCCAGTCATACAATAGCAACAGTGCCTGGAGCAGTTAATACTGCTGAAAAGCACTCTGGGACATCTGAAGGTTGTGAAAGGTGCTACAGAATGTGTGTCTGACCTTTGCTTCCTGTGCCAAGTGCTGTGCTGCTATCAATATCTGATACAGGATAACTGTCACTGCCCTCTTTGTGAAGCCTGGCACAGCTTGGGTAGTGGCAGCCCAAGCATTTCAACACCTCCTTTCATCTGGATGTTCAGGGGCAGACTCTTATGGCAATGTGTTGAGAGTGCTTGTAGGGGCTCCATTCCTTTTGCCCAAAATGTCAATTTTCCTGCTCCTCGGATGCTGCCTGATCTGTGCTTTTCCAGCACCACTCTAATCTAGACTACAGTCAGTGTCAGTCCTGTTTACCAGCCAAAATGTTTTGTATAATTACTGTGTATACTAATCCATCTGGAGCGTACAGCCTGTGTAAGTGATAGTGTGGTTTGGAGGCTAGCTGACCACACAATGAGAAACTGCAGCCCTGAGGTGACTCGACACACAACATTGAGGGAAGTCTCTTGCTGAGGCAGAGACAGCGTGTCCATTAACTCTCTCAAATCGACATGGAAACAAAACTGGTTGAAAGTGAGATTCAAGGACTGAGATAATCAAGTGGTTCATGGAGCAGAATGGTATTTGGGGCCGACATCAAAAATTAATTTTAAGATGAGAGGGACTATTTAGCATATCCGTGCAAGGAGATACTAGCATTGAGGTGATTTTTAATGATTTAACGATCACAAGAGTTTTTGCCTTCAGTGCATATTGTCGATCTTTCTAAAATGATAATGTTTACATTTTTAAAAAATATTTAACCTATTTTTCGAATGAATCTGTTCAGGGATGTGATGACACACCTGTGGAGTAGGTGGAACTTGAACCCGGGCCTCCCAGCACAGGGATAGGGACACTACCACAAGAGGGCCATAAATCGCCTGATAACTTGGCCTAAGTTGCAGTTTCAAGCTGTGCTTCCTTATTTAAAATAATAGTTTTTTTTGTAGTCACATTTAGCTGCAAAGGATCACACAATTAAATTAGGCCGGGGGATCCTATTTTTCTGGCACTTGTATGGCCTCCTAATAACAGAAAGGCAGCAGGATGTGTGCACACATCCAACCTGATGGGCGCCGACCACCATGTTGGCTGAGGACAAACAAGCAACATCCTTTACCCATGCCTGGAACGGTCCATTTGCACATGAAAATAAGGGTCTGACCATCTGCCACAGTCCCCCATTGCAGCATTAACCAAGGCAACTGGTTGTTCAAGCCTGCTAGGCCATTGCATTCTGGGTAAGGGGCTCAGATGTGGCAATGAAGGGGAAGGAATGGCAGTGGTCACAGAATTAGGCTGAACATATCTTCCACCCTGGACTCCATGGAAAGGGGTGGATTAAAAAATACCGACGACATCGAAGGCCACTCAACGATCCTGAGTAAGGTGGAGGCACGATGGGCCAAATAGCCTCCTGCCGCTCCATATAAGTTCTATGAGGTAGGCCCAATGTTTATTCTACTCATTGAGAGTTCCAACAGGCACTAGGCCCCCTTGATCATTAAAGGTGCCTATTCCCTGCTTGGGTGGTAATTCAGGATTTGGTGCAGGCCAAACAGATACATGGTAAGTCTGCTTGAAACAGTCACCCAATTCATGACTTAACGGTCTCAGACGCTCCATACAGTCAGTGGCTGATCGACAGTCTCAACCTGAGGCAGTGGGATACCCCTTGGGACCCATGCCCTTGCTTTTGAAGACTCCAGCTCTCTAGCCTGCAACTGTCACTGTGTGGAACTCCCCCTCCACACGGTCTGATTCTGAGGAAGGGCGACCAGTGGCTGATATGCCACCACAATGTGGGCATTGTGCCTCTAGCACGGTATTTGCACCTTATGGGGGCAACATTTATGTTAGCTTCCATAACATAAGAACTAGACAGGGTGACGTGGCACAGAAAGATTCATTTGACTCGTATCTGATACCCAAATGCCTTGCAGTTGAAGGCATTTCAGAAGCTGAGCTATGCTAAGTGTTTACAAACAGTAACACAAACAGTAACACAGCAAGTCCTGCTTCAAGTGGCCCCAGTTAGGATGGAGACTGAGAGCTTTATAACCTAAAGTCACAGTGTAAATATCAGAAGCATGATTCTTAAAGATATATTGCAGACTAATTGTGAGATATAATACAATAGCGGTGGCACCACTGCCTCACTGGCATGTGGTTCTTTGGGCATTCCCTGGAAGAGGCAGTGCGGTTCTCTTGCCAGCTCTGCAGCCAGCTGGTGAGACCCCCAACGCCTCAATAGGATCCTGCCTGTTATTACCCAGCACTGGGGGGGTGGTGAAGAGAGAGAGAGAGAGAGAAACAAAAAATAAATTGCACCATCTCTCCTGCTCATTGTCAGTCCAGTGCCAGCCCAAGCCAACTGCCCTTGGGACTCTGTTTCAAAAGCAGTGTGTTCCACATGAATCCAGCCGACAGCGAAACTGCCCAGCAAACCGAAACACAAAGCTGCCAGGGCTGCTGACTGCTTTCTCCAGAGAGGGGCTTCAAGCTCTCAGCCATTAAGAAGGCATTAATATTGAATGAGCCTAATGGGACAAGATGCCTCCATTATAAACATTTTAAATGATTGATGATGGATTAAAACAATGTATTTAGACTCCAACTGAAAGTTGGGCTCTGTCTGCAAACACCATCTGATATGATAGTCTGGGAATTTGCTTGTTTTTGCATTTTTGAGCTGGCAGTCCTGTCTGAATCATTAGGTTTAGCCAAAGGTGGGACGGTTGAAGACAGCTATTTGAATTGCATTATTGAAGAACCTGTAATGTATAAACACAGAAAATGCTGGCAAACACTCAGCAACAGAGTCTATAGGCTCTGAGCCTAGAGAGGCGATAGCAACAGAGGCTAGAGGTGATGGCCCCTAGCCCATCAATGGACAGCTCGCACTCTGCTCCTGAGCCATGCCCCATTGTAATGGGTGTGGATTGGGCATTCGTAAGCTACTCTGGGAGATCACTGTGCTCCGTTGAATGGGGTGCTCACTGCCATAAAGCTGGTACCACATCCTTAGTGCCTTCCTCGACCTCTCTGCCAGACCTTCCCAAAATCACCTACAAGTCTGGGTGACATCTTCTATTTTTCCTTGGGATTGCTTGTAGTCCCAGCAGTGGCCACCATTCCTCTCTGGTGCTACTGGGATGACAGGTTGGTTGGCCACTCCCAAAGGCAGGACTTCCTCCTCGATATGGGCACAAATGTTTTACACAGAGGGTGGTCTGAGCGTCCTGAGGAAGTGGTGGATGTGGGTGAAATTATAACGTTTAAAAGACATTCAGATAGATAATTGAAAAGGAAAGGTTTTAGAGGGATATGGGCTAGGATCAGACAGGTGGGACTAGTTTAATCTGGGATTATGTTCAGCATGGACTGGTTGGACCAAAGGGTCTCTTTCTGTGCTGAATGACCGTCAGTGCCACTGTTATCCAATGAATTCCACCCCTAGTGTGATCTGAATGGCAGAGAGGCAGATGGCTGGTCAGCGAGATGCCAGCCAGTCTTTAGGTTTGGGGGTAATCTGTACCTTGGCAAAGTCCACCCTAATATTGTCAGAACCAAAAGAATTTAGAGATTTAATAATCTTTCCACAAGAAGGGGAGATGGGAGCAAGAAAATCTATGATCGGTTGGAAAGGGAATGACAAAACGGATGATGGTGCAAGGCAGAAGGGCAATGATAAATGCACTGTGTGGAGTTCTGGTCACCTCAGGAAGGTTGTAATAGCACTAGTCGAGCTTTCACCTGGAATTACCTAGGATGGAGGAATTGAGCTATCAGGAGAGACGAAGAAGGCTTGGATTGTTTTCTTTTGAGCAGAGAAGACTAAGGAGGGACTCGATTAAAAGGGATATGGACAGGGTGAATAGAGAGCAGCTGTTTCCCACTTGGTTGAGGGGTCAATCACAAGGGGACTGAGATTTAGATAGGGGAAGGAGATTCAGAGGGGATTTGGGGGAAAAAAATTCACTCAGCAGGTATTGGGAATTTGGGGAATGCACTGCCTGGGAAGGGAATGGAGGCCAGGAACCTTACAATCTTGAAAAAATATTCAGATGAATACTTGAAATATCATTCAAGGATATGGGACAAGTGCAGGAAATTGGGATTAGTGCACTTTTTTTATTCCCTCATGGGATGTGGGCATTGCTGGCTGGGTCAGCATTTATTCCCCATCCTTAGCTGCCCTCTGGGTAATTAAGAGTCAACCACATCACTGTGGGTCTGGAGTCACATGTAGGCCCAGACCAGGTAAGGATGGCAAATTTCCTTCACTGAAGGGCAATAGTGAACAAGATGGGTTTTTCCAAACAATCGGTAGTGACAATATTTCTGTTGAATAAAGGGAACTATGGAGCTATGGGGAGGAGCTGGCCAAAGTTCAATGGCGCAATACCTTAGTAGGGATGACCGTGGAGGAACAATGGCAGATATTTCTGAGTATAGTGCAGAAGTTGCAGGATCAGTTCATTCCAAAAAGGAAGAAAGATCCTATGAGGAGGCAGGGTTGGCCGTGGCTGACGAGGGAAGTTAAGAAACATATAAAGTCAAAAGAGAAAAAGTATAACATAGCAAAGATAAGTGGGAAAACTGAGGACTGGGAAGCTTTTAAAGAACAACAGAGCATTACTAAGAAGGAAATACGCAGAGAAAAAAATGAGGTATGAAGGTAAACTGGCCAAAAATATAAAGGAGGATAGTAAAAGCTTTTTTAAGATACGTGAAAGGGAAAAAAATGGTTAAGACTAAAATTGGGCCCTTGAAGACAGAAACAGGGGAATATATTACAGGGAACAAAGAAATGTCAGAAGAGTTGAAATGGTACTTCAGATCTGTATTCACTGGGGAAGACACAAGCAATCTCCCTGAGGTAACAGTGGCTGAAGGACCTGAACTTAAGGGAATTTATATTTGCCAGGATTTGGTGTTGGAGAGACTGTTAGGTCTGAAGGTTGATAAGTCCCCGGGGCCTGATGGTCTACATCCCAGGGTACTGAAGGAGGTGGCTCGGGAAATCGTGGATGCGTTGGTGATTATTTTCCAGAGTTCAATAGATTCAGGATCAGTTCCGGTGGATTGGAGGGTGGCTAATGTACCACTTTTTAAGAAAGGTGGGGGAGAGAAAGCAGGAAATTATAGACCATTTAGTCTGACCTCAGTGGTGGGAAAGATGCTGGAGTCTATTATAAAGGATGTAAATTACGACACATCTGGATAGCAGTAACAGGATAGGTCAGAGTCAGCATGGATTTATGACGGGGAAATCATGCTTGACTAATCTTCTGGGATTTCTTGATGTAACTCTGAAGCTGGACAAGGGAGATCCAGTAGATGTAGTGTACCTGGACTTTCAGAAAACTTTTGATAAAGTCCCACATGGGAGGTTAGTGAGCACAATTAGGGCGCATGATATTGGGGGCAAAGTACTGACTTGGATTGAAAGTTGGTTGGCTGATAGGAAACAAAGAGTAGTGATAAACGGCTCCCTTTTGGAATGGCAGGCAGTGACCAGTGAGGTACCGCAGGGATCCGTGCTGGGACCACAGCTTTTTACAATATATGTTAATGATATAGAAGATGGTATTAGTAATAACATTAGCAAATTTGCTGATGATACTAAGCTGGGTGGCAGGGTGAAATGTGATGAGGATGTTAGGAGATTACAGGGTGACTTGGACAAGTTAGGTGAGTGGACAGATGCATGGCAGATGCAGTTTAATGTGGATAAATGTATGGTTATCCACTTTGGTGGCAAGAACAGGAAAGCAGATTACTACCTCAATGGAATCAATTTAGGTAAAGGGGCAGTACAGAGAGATCTGGGTGTTCTTGTACACCAGTCAGTGAAGGTAAGCATGCAAGTACAGCAGGTAGTGAAGAAGGCTAATAGCATGCTGGCCTTCATAACAAGAGGGATTGAGTATAGAAGCAAAGAGGTTCTTCTGCAGCTGTACAGGGCCCTGGTGAGACCACACCTGGAGCACTGCGTGCAGTTCTGGTCTCCAAATTTGAGGAAAGACATTCTGGCTATTGAGGGAGTGCAGCGTAGGTTCACGAGGTCAATTCCTGGAATGGCAGGATTACCTTACACTGAAAGACTGAAGCGACTGGGCTTGTATACCCTTGAGTTTAGAAGGCTAAGAGGGGATCTGATTGAGACATATAAGATTATGAAAGGATTGGACACTCTGGAGGCAGGAAACATGTTTCCGCTGATGGGTGAGTGCCGAACCAGAGGACACAGCTTAAAAATACGGGGTAGACCATTTAGGACAGAGATGAGGAGAAACTTCTTCACCCAGAGAGTGGTGGCTGTGTAGAATGCTCTGCCCCAGAGGGCAGTGGAGGCCCAGTCTCTGGATTCATTTAAGAAAGAGTTGGATAGTGTGCTCAAGGATAGTGGAATCAAGGGTTATGGAGATAAGGCAGGAACAGGATACTGATTAAGGATGATCAGCCATGATCATAATGAATGGTGGTACAGGCTCGAAGGGCAGAATGGCCTACTCCTGCACCTATTGTCTATTGCCTAATCGACAATGGATTCAGGATCGGTATTAGACTTTTAATTCCAGATCTTTATTGAATTCTAATTACACTATCTGCCACAGTGAGGTTCAAACCTGGGTCCTCAGAACATTATCTGGGCCTCTGGATTAATAGTCTCTTAAAAATACCACTAGGCCATTGCCTTCCCTTTAGTGGTACTTATGTCAGTGTAGACCTGAGGAGCCGAAGGACCTTTGCTGGGCTGTATGACTCTGTGAATCTCTGATAATGAGACAAGTGACAAAAGCTGAGCCTAGACGCGCTGTGAATAGCAATGGCAGGATCATTGGCCTCTGTTCGAACACATTGGAGTGATGGCTGTGACATGAGACTGTTGAACACCAGTGTTGAGTCTGGAAGGCTGTAAGATATGATGATCAAAATGTTTCTTGTGCATTGATGCAATGGGCTGTTACTTCAAGAAAGCCCTTGTTCCTCCTGGTGTGTGCCGTTGGATTGATCCTGTATCCTGTGACCAGCCCCCACATGCCCTGAGGACACCTCATCTGCACAGACAACATCTTGACAGGGTACGTGCAAGAAAGATGTTCCCTCTTACCGGGAACAGTCTCGGCCAGGGGACATGATCTCAGAATAAGGAGTTGGCCATTTAGGGAGGGATTTCTTTACTGAGAGGCTGGTGAATCTTTAGAACTGTCTAACCCTGGAGACCTGTGGATGATCAAGCATTGAGAATGTTCAAGACAGAGATTACTTGGTTTCTAGATATTAAAGATAGCAGGAAATATGGGGATAATGCCAGGAAATGGTGTTGAAGGAGCCATGGTGGAACAGACTCGAGGGGCCGAATGACTCCTGTTTCTTATGCTTTCTTTAAATCAAGTTTGAATGAGTCACATCACTTTCTGTCGTCAAATACACATACCTAGCACCTTGAATAAAAGGATGCATCCCAGCTGCACAGAGACAGAGAGAGAAGCCAGATATAGGACACAGATGAGGGTTTTCATAGAATCATACAGCCCATGCATTGTGGAAACAAGCCATTTGGCCAAACAAGTCCACACCAATCCTCCAGAGAGTATCTCATCCAGACCCATTCCCCTATTACTCTACATTTGCCCCCGACTAATGCACCTAAGCTACACATCCCTGAACACAATGGGCAATTTATCATGGCCAATTCACCTGACCTGCACATCCCTGGGCACTATGGGTAATTTAGCACGGCCAATTCACCCTAAACTGCACATCTGTGGACACTATGGGCAATTTAGCATGGCCAATCTCACCTTAACCTGCACAGATTCCAGCCTCGGGTGACTATGGAGTTTGCACATTCTCTCAGTGTCTGCGTGGGTTTCCTCCCACGATCCAAAGATGTGCAGGTGAATCCAGTAGGTGATTTGGCCATGCTAAATTGACCATAATGTTCAGGGATGTGTAATTTAGGTGAATTAGTCAGGGATGAATGTAGAGTATCGGGGAAGGGGTTTGGGTGGGATACTCTTCAGAGGGTCGGTGTGGACTTGTTGGACCGAAGGGTCTGTTTCCACACTCTAGGAATTCTATAATTCTATCCCTAGGCACTATGGGCAATTTAGCATGGCCAATTCACCTGACCTGCACATCTTTGGATTATGGGACGAAACCGGAGCACCCGGAGGAAACCCACACAGACACGGGGAGAATGTGCAAACTCCACACAGTCATATGGACTAAAACAGCAGCAGGCGTGCACAATGTCAGAAAGGTGGAAGTGGACAATCTTTATGTGGTTGATGGGGTCTGAAACTCAGCTGGGGGGAGGGGGGCATCATTAGGTTGCCTTCCTTTCTCTGTGTGACTACTTTAGTGTTGGACAATCATGGCCCAAACCCAAGGTTCTCCCTCAGCTTAGCATCATGGTCCAACCATACCTTCAGTTCACCCAAAAGACAGGGTCTCCGCAAAAGATAACTTCACTCACGGTAGTATGTTGGCAAAATAACTTCTGCTCACAAGTGCTGCAGTGAGATAAGGGTGATAAATGCTTCAACAGGAACAAGGTATACATTTGCAAAGGAGCCATCTTATTTTCAGCTGACAGAAACCTTGCTCCAAGCAAAGCTTTGGTGCAAGGATGAAAGATTCTTGGCAGACAAGCTGGCTCATTGGATACAGCCTGTAGGCTCAACATTACACTTTTATCGCATGTTGTGTTGCTGTGCCAAATGTATAGAGGCAAGATCTATTGTCTTTAATCTTCCTTTTCTGATTCTCAATGTGATATTTGGCATCAAAGCAGCTGTAACTTTAAAAACGCCAAGTGGTATCATTAAGAGCTCAGGGCTGGAAAAAGATCTGGCTATTTTTGGTGGAGATTTGGTGTGTTTAGGGATCCAGACTGGAAGAATAAATAGAAATATTGAGATGGTAGATTGGGAATACCTGTACACGTATGTACATCCCATGATTACTAGCCCATCCTGGGGTGCCATCTTGTAAAAGATGCAACATTGAAAAGTGCAATATTTTGGGTGTAATGAGTGATAGATTTATATTTGGCAAAGGCAGTAAGAGGAGGTGGGGGTCAAGACACAGATCAGACATCATCTAATTTAAGGGCAGAACAAGTTTGAGGGGTTAAATGGCCTCCTCATGATCTCAGTCACATTTTCTTTTTATTCAGTCATGGGATGTGACCATCACTGGTTAGGCCATAATTTATAGCCCATCCCTAGTTGCCCCCCTTGAGAAGGTGGGGGTGAGCTGCCATCTTGAACCGCTGCAGTCCGTGTGCTGTGGGTTGACCCACAATGCCCTGAGGGAGGGAATTCCAGGATTTTGACCCAGTGACACTGAAGGAGTGGTGATATATTTCCAAGTCAGGATGGTGAGGGGCTTGGAGGGGAACTTGCAGGGGGTGGTATTCCCATGTATCTGCTGCCCTTGTCCTTCTCGATGGAAGTGGTGGTGGGTTTGGAAGGTGCTGCCTGAGGATCTTTGGTGAGTTTGGCTGGTGTCAAAACAGTTGACCAATTATTGCATACTGTGCTGTGGCCTAATATTGCCCATTACTGACCTTCATAATAAACATCGACCTACCTGATGTTCTGCTCATAGTGTTGACACTCTGCACACTGCATTCTGACTTTTATCCAGGGCTTATACGTTCCAAATATCCAACACTGTCAGTGCCCTCCTGCTCATAGTGCAAGTCTTGGGTCAAAACACAAAGATCAGGCAGTGTGGCATCGTAAATCCGATCCCAGCTGCTTCAGCTACAGCTGAGCTCAGAATAACATTCTGCTCACTTTGAATGCAATAGGTGGAATTTTAACTTCCTTGTTTATTAATTGGTTTTTTAAATATTTGATAGGGATCCAGGTGTTCATAGAACATAGAACTGTCCAGCCCAGGAACGGGCTCTTCGGCCCATGATGTTGTACCAAACACGACGCCAAAGTAAACTAAACCCTTCTGCCTGCCCTTGGCCCATATCCCTGTATTCCCTGCATATTCATGTGCTTGTCTAAAAGTCTCTTAAATGCCCCTAACCTATCTTCCTCCACCAGCCCTGGCAGCACGTTCCAGACTCCTATCACTCTCTGTGTAAAAAAACCTACCCCTCACATCTCCTTTGAACTCCCCCCCCCCGCCCCACCTTAAATGCATGCTGTCTCTTGTATTTGAATCACAAAAAGCTAGTTTGCAGGAACAAAAAATAATGGAGACAAATGGAATTTTGGCATTTATTGCCAGGTATGGAAAATTTGAGTCAGAAAGCAAGGCTGAATAGGCTGAGACTTTTTTCACTGGAGTATAGGAGGTTGAGAGGCGACCTTATCGAAGTTCTTAAAATATTGAGAGGGAAAGATTGAGTTAATGGTAGCTTTCTTTTCTCCCAGGATGGAGGAGTTCAAGGTTAGGGGGCACATTTTTAAGGTAAGAGCAGAGAGATTTTAAAAAAGACATGAGGGGCAATTTTTTTTACCAAGAGAGAGGTTTGTGTGTGGAATAAACTTCGAGAGAGACTGGTGGATGTGGGTGCAGTTACAACATCTATAAGATATTTGGATGAGGACATGAATAGGAAAAGGTTGGAAGGATATGGGCCAGGAGCAGGCAGGTGGGAGTAGTTTGTGATTATGTTCAGCATGTTCTGGTTGGGCCGAACGGTCTGTTTCTGTGCTGTACGATGCTGTTACTCTGTAAAAGAACTGGAGTATAAAAGTAGGGCAATGTTGCTGTAAATTTACAAGGCATTAGTGAGACCGCACCTGGAGTATTTGGCAGTTTTGATCCCCTTACTTGAAGAGGGGTGTAGTTGCATTGGAGGCAGTTAAGAGGAGGTTCACTCGATTGTTTCCTGAAATGACGGGTTTATCTTGTGGGGAGAGATTGAGCAGTTTAGGCCTACAGTCGCTTGAGTTTAGGAGAATGAGAGGAGATCAAATTAAAGTACAGAAGATTCTAAAGGGGATTGACAATGTAGACAGGATGTTTCCCCTTGTGAGGTAACCCAGAACAAGAAATGATCGCTTAGGGATACATTTAAAACAGAAATGGGGAGGAATTACTTCTTTCAAAGGGTCATGAATCTGGAATTTACTCCCCAGAGTGCAGTGCATGCTGGGACACTGAGTAAATTTAAGGAGGAGACCAGCAGATTTTTAATTAGTAATGGGTTGAAGGGTTATGGAGAGCATGTTGAGCCCAAGATACGATCAGCTATGGCTGTATCAAATGGCAGAGCAGGTTTGAGGGGCTGAATGGCCTACTCCTGCTCCTAATCATATGTTCTTACAATAGATCTGATTTACCTCAGAGCAAAGCAGAGATTATGTCAGATGTGAGTCTACAACAGGTTTAAATGGGTGGCTTTGAAATGTTTCTTCAGTTACAACGCATCTCCACACATGTTCAGAGCTCAGGCCTTTTTGGAAACTTCTGTTTAGTTTAGCTCTCAGAGGCTACGTCCAGTTTTAATAGTCAAGCACCATAAACATAGATAAGTGAAAAAACATAATGAAACCCAGAATAATCAAACCATTGATCAAAAATGTCTGAGTTTGGGATGTGGAAATCTTGATCTCCACCACTTCCACACAAGGCAGGATGAGGTGTGTTTGGCAACTAATCTGCTCTCAGAAGTGGAGCCACTTATGAAAATAATTTAATGAGGGTATATCGCTCACATTTAATCTCCGTTTTAAATGTAACCTCAATCAGTCAAGGTTACCCGAGGGTCTCGGGAAGCCCTACAGTTGAAGGGAGGAGAGGATTTGAGCAATTTGTTATCTTTTCAAAAGTTTGGGTTCCCACCATCCCAGCCAAGCAAACGGACTCTATGATCAGATGCACCACTTCACCCCTAAGTCACAACCTGCCCCTTTTCCCTCTCCTGCCCCATTCACAAGTCTTTCATTCCCTGATACTGCCTGCAAACTTACCCAACAACACCCAACCCTTCTGATCTCCACCTTCCAATTTTTCAGAGCCCCACAACTCCACACACACACTCTGGAACATAGAACATTCCAGCGCAGTTACAGGCCCTTTGGCCCTCAATGTTGCGCCAACCTGTGGAACCAATCTGAAGCCCATCTAACCTACACTATTCCATCCTCGTCCATATGTTTATCCAATGACCATTTAAATGCCCTTAAAGTTGGCAAGTCTATAACTGTTGCAGGCAGTGCATTCCACGCCCCTACTAAAGAAACTACCTCTGACATCTGTCCTTTATCTATCACTCCTCAATTTAAAGCTATGTCCCCTTGTGCTAACCATCACCATCCAAGGAAAAAGGCTCTTACTGTCCACCCTATCAAATAATTCATTGCCGCAGAGTGCAGTGGAGGCCGGGACGCTAAATGTCTTCAAGACAGAGATTGATAGATTCTTGATGTCTCGAGGAATTAAGGGCTACAGGGAGAATGCGGGTAAGTGGAGTTGAAATGCCCATCAGCCATGATTGAATGGCGGAGTGGACTCGATGGGCCGAATGGCTTTACTTCCACTCCTATGTCTTATGTTCTTATGGTCTTAAACCCTCTGATTATCTTATATGTCTCACCTCTCAACCTTCTTCTCTCTAACGAAGACAGCCTGAAGTCCCTCAGCCTTTCTTTATAAGACCTTCCCTCCATACCAGGCAACATCCTGGTAAATCTCCTCTGAACCCTTTCCAAAGCTTCCACATCTTTCCTATAATGCAGTGACCAGAACCGTCTGCAATACTCCAAGTGCCAATATTGCAGCGATTTCTACCCAATTGCCAGCCACTGTCCAGTCAAAGTCTCCTGAAGGTTAGCAAGTTTCAACCCAATACAGACAACAAGCAAAAGGAACGTCATTTTCAAAATACCTTGCAGGAGCTGGAACAAACACTACATTGGACAAGCAGGTAGAAAACTAGCCACCAGGATACATGAACATCAACTAGCCACAAAAACGACATGACCCTCTCTCACTGGTATCCTTACATACAGATAAGGAAGGACACTACTTCGACTGGGACAACACATCAATCCTAGGACAAGCCAAACAGAGACACACACGAGAATTCCTAGAAGCATGGCATTCCAGGCGGAACTCTATCAACATAACATCGGGTTAGACCCCATCTACCACTGCCTGAGAAAAAAAAAATCATGTCACCAACCCAAGGAAATCTAAACACACAAACAGAAAGCAGGCCATACCACCAGTGCTTCATCCGGAGCCTCACTGGTGCAGTTACCTAGTATGGTGACGAAATGTCTGAAAATGATCAAATCTATGTCCACACCATATGCCTTCTTAACAACCCTATCAACCTGGTTGGCAGCTTTCAAGGATCTATGTACATGGACACTGAGATCTCTGTGCTCATCCACGCTACCAAGAATCTTACCATTAGTCCAGTACACTTTATTTCTGTTACTCCTTCCAAAGTGAAACACCTCACACTTTTCCACATTAAACTCCATTTGTCCCTGGTCTCTGATATCCCCCTGACACTGTGCTCAATCCTCCCTCTCTCTCTCTCTCTCTCCCCATGGCCTTTCAGATTGTTCCAAACTTTTCCCAGACTGCAGTCTAGTGCTGTAGGTCCAGCTTCTCAACCTGGCTGTAACTCAATAAAAAAAAATTCATCAGGGCCTACAGCAAATTTGGTAGAATCCAGCCTGAGTGAAAAATTTTCCCCTTCTCTTTCCTTTTCACTCCCTGTCTTGAAAATCAGATAAAAAAAAAGAGAATCAGGGCCAATGATTCAATAAAGCAACAATAATTGACATTCTTGCAACACTTTTCAGATAGTCTCACCTGGCAAGTACTTCACACAGTCAGTGAAATATGGACACTTGGCCACAGTTCAACCTGATGTCAACCTGCAGAATCCATTACAAGGAGGGCACTTCAAATAATGGAAAACAGGAAGTTAAATGGACTATGCACTACACTGCTGTGGTTTCAAGGAATCGGTTCAGAGCAGGGATCAGTTTGTTGTCTGAGGTGCTGCCAAGTAGAATAATCAATCGTGTGCTTAATCCCAGGAGCTGAAAACATGCTGACGTTCCCCAGATCATAACCATAATAGTACAAACACTCCAAAGAGTAGAGGGCTACAGGCATGAAGCCAAGACAGGGAAAAGTGATTGTGGTTAAAATGTGTCCGCTGTGTGGTGTTGAATGGGGGGGGGGGGGGAAGGTGCTGAATGGCTTTTTCTTGCTCCTGATTTGTGGCTAGCCCCCAATGACGGAATCATTGAGTGTACGCTGGCGTGAATACTGGGGCTCAGTACATGGAGTTTGGTCAGGAACATGTGTTGTGGGAGAGAGGTAGGTGTGTGTGCCTGCGTGCGCAAGAGAGGGTGTGACTGTGTATGCATTGTGGGGAGTGGGAGTCTGTAAGTGCAATCTGCGGATGTCAGTGTATGGAGTCCTTGTGTACAGAAATGTAACATTTACATAGGAACAGGGGGAAACCATGCAGCCTCCCCAATCCTGTTTCCCCAGTCATGACTGATCTGGAACCTAGCTCCATTATCTTCCTGTAGCCGGTCATTTTAACACAGCGTCCTCACATGCCCACAATGTCTGCCCTTGGCATGCTGCAGTGCCCCCGTGAATCACAGTACAAACTGGAGGAACAACATCTCATCCTCAGAGTAGGCACTTTCCAGCCTTCTGGTCTTCATATTGAGTTCAACACCATCAAATTAAGAACTAACTCCCTTTCCTTTCCTTTCTTTTAGCTTTACTTGTTACATTCTCTGCCACCTTCTCCCCCCACCCCCCACCCCCCCCAACCCAGTGAGACTGTGTGTCCTTCCCTGTCGGGCAGGTAGACACACCATTCTTACATTCCTATCACAACTATCAACACCCTTTCGCCCCAGCACACCCCCCCCAAACTATTGTATAAACACTGTGCTCTCCACACTTCACTTCAGCTTGAAACATTAGCTTGTTCTCTCTCCAGGAAGGCTGTCTGACCTGCTGGGACCTTCAGCATTTGTTGTTTTCAGTACAGATTCCAGCATCTTCAGTCATTTGCTCCTACGTGATCCAGTTGCCGTGGCCATAATAATACCATTCTCGATCAAACGTCTATCAATCCCTGATTTAAAATGATTATTTGAGATAGTATGAACTGCTTTTCGTGGGAGAGAGCTCCTCAGCCTTACCACTTGTGTGAGGAATTGTTTCTAAACTTCTCTCCTGAATGGCCTGGCTCTGATTAACATTATCTCCCGTTGTCTTGGATTCTATCACCAGTGGAAATAGTTTCTTAATATCTGTTCAAGCAATTCCTTTCACATCTTTGAAGCCTTATTCAAATCACTTCGTAATCTGCAAAGTTCCAAGGAAGATAAACTTATTGTGTGGAATGTCTCTTCATAATTTAACCCTGGTTAAATTCCTGGTTACACTCCGGAGAAGCTGTGCTATATCCCTTCTGAAGCCAATATCAAGTTTCCAAAGTGTGGTCCCCACAACTGGGCGGCACAGTGGCTAGCACTGCTACCGCACAGCGCCAGGGTCCTAGATTCAAATCCAGCCTCGGGCGACTGTCTGTGTGGAGTTTGCACATTCTCCCCATGTCTGTGTGGGTTCCCTCCGGGTGCTCCGGTTTCCTCCCACGGTTCAAAGATGTGCAGGTCAGGTGAAATGGCCATGCTAAGTTGTCCATAGTGTTAGGTGGGAATGGGTCTGGGTGGGTTACTCTTTGGAGGGTCGGTGTGGACTTGTTGGGCCAAAAGGCCTGTTTCCATACTGTAGGGAATCTAATCTATACTAAACGGTGCATTGTATTTTCTATGTGGTCTAGCCAGGCTTTGTACAGCTGTAAATAAACGCCCTTCTCTTTATATTCTAACTTGAAAGTTATGAAGCCTAACATTACCTTTGTTCTTTTGATCATGTTTTATGTGTGGCCACTATATGTGGATGGACCAGGCAATGTATAGTGGGTCGTGTCCCTGCAGAAAAGCTCCCACTTCCAGGACTTATGGGCCAAGGAAAGTATATCCCTAATATGGCTAAGCAGGTTATGAATTGGATGAAAGGTCACTGGACCCAAAACGTTAACTCTGTTTCTCTCTCCACAGATGCTGCTACACCAGCTGAGTTTCTCCAACAATTTCTGTTTCAAATTTCCAGCCTTCGCAGTTCTCAGTTTTATTTTAGAATCCCTACAGTGTAGAAGCAGGCCATTCAGCCCAAGGAGTCCACACCAACCTTTCGAAGAACAATCCATCTACACCTATCCCTCTACCCCATCTCCATAATCCTGCATTTCCCATGGCTAATCCTCCTAGCCCACACATCCCTGGACACTGCAAGCAATTTAGCATGGCCATTCCACCCAAAACTGCACGTCTTTGGAGGAAACCAGAGCACCTGGAGGAAATCCACACAGACACAGGGAGAATGTGCAAATGCCACACAGACAGTCATCCGAGGCTGGAATTGAACCGGGTCCCTGGCGCTGTGAGGCAGCCGTGCTAACCACTGAGCCACCATATCACCCCAACTTAGGTTAATTGTCAACTTTTAACTCTTTCCAATGTGCCTATATAGATAAAATAGGACTAGGCCCCTCAGCCCCACAAGCTTCTCCATTGAATAAGATCATGGCTGATCCAGTTGGAACCTTGACTTCACATTCCCATCTACCCAGTAGTTAGTCAAGAGTCTATCTACTTCAACCTTCAAAATGAGGCAATAGCCTCGTGGTCTTATCATTGGACTGTTAGTCCAGCAATCCAGATAATTTTCTGGGGGTCTAGGTTCAGATCCTGTCATGCTGGAACTTGCATTTAATTTTTAAAAATCTGGCATTAAGAATCTAGTGATGTCAGGAAAAATCCATCTCGTTCACTAATGTTCTTTAAGGAAGGAAACTGCCATATTTACCTGGTCTGGCCGACATGTGACTCCAGACCCACAGCAATCTGGTTGACTATTAACTGCCCTCAGGGCAACTAAGGATGGCCAATAAATGCTGGGCCTAGCTAACGATGCCTTCATCCTGTGAATGAATAAAAAAAGGTCAATGATCCCACCTCCTCTGCTCCCTGGGTAAGACAGTTTGATGGACTCATAAATGTCTGAGAAAGAAAATCTCTGTCTTAAATGGGAGACCCTTATTTTCAAACAGTGACCCCCTCCCCCACCCCCACCCCCATTCCAGTCTCTCCCACATGGGGAAATATCTTCTCTGCATCGACTCTGGGGGAGCAAGGTGTCTTGCGGTTGGGGGCGGTGGGGAAGGTGGGGAAGGGGACAGAAATTTGAAACATTCCCTCTTTTTGATCCACAATGGGTGGCCTGTGCTGTAATTTTGGTCACTCACTTAATATATCAATGTATCTTTGTACTTTTATGCTCCCCAATATCATTGGCAAGCTTGGCTATAAGCCTCCCTATTGTATTAAAGGTAGAGTCACCATAGTCTTACCAGAGACTGCTCTGTCATTAAAGAGAAAGATTGGTGGTGCATTTAACCTGAGGGTCACCTCAGGCAAGAAGAGAGATTGCAGCAGAGAGTCCTTCATGGTAACCTCAGCCAATGTGTTGAACCCGTGTTATTGGCATCAGCATGGAAACAGACCATACAGCATGGAAACAGACCCTTTGATCCAACCAGTCCATACCAAACATAATCCCAAATCTAAACTCATCCCACCTACCTGCTCCATATCCATCCAAACCTTTTCTATTCATTTGTGGACTTTTTTTGACAATCAACAAATGGTCTTTTTTTTTAATATTGATTTCAAATTCCACCACCTGCCGTGGCTGGATTTGAACCCAGGACCACCAGAACGTTACCAGGGTCTCTGGATTAGTAGTCTAGTGATAATACCACTAGGCTGTCTCCTTCTATTCATTTGTATTTGCAGACGCATTCTACTTTGCTTAAAACGCATACAATCTGCAGGCAGTGAATCCATGTAACATTTTATAAATTCCTACTTTGGAAATAGAACCAGTCTGACTCAAGGTTGGGATACAGACAGACCTCACACCTTTAATGCATTGTCTGAGCTGAGATGTCACTTTTTTTTATAAAACCTTAAGTTATCTCGAGAATGTGAATAAAAAGAAGTTCTGAAATTTATGTACTAATGAACCAAAACCTGCAACCCATTCTAAAAGATGAAAGACTTAACAGCAATCTAGATTTGTTCAATATATCGCATCAATTGCATGGCTCTGTGATCTTTTGCTCTAAACTCTGTGTCTTATGATCCTGCTCCACAACTACCTGATGAAGGAGCAGCGCTCCGAAAGCTAGTACTTCTAAATAAACCTGTTGGACATTAATAGCTATAGTATGAAAGAGCATGCTTAAGACAAAAAACAAACCTCTTTGTCACTGCATTTGCTGGGATCATTGCTCCTGCATCACAAACCTCCAGCAAGAGAAATCCTAACATGTATTTTTCCTTAATGTTAAGGCCAGCATTCGTGTTCTTTAACAAACCTGTTCAAACACATCATGACACACTCTGATGCAAGCAGAACCCAGATCTTCTAGCTCAGCAGCAGGGTCACTACCACTGCACCACAAGATGCCCTGTTTGCTGTTGAACTGTGTGGCTTGTTTGGCCATCTCAGAATCAGCCAGAATGCTGTGGGTCTGGAGACTAGACTGAGTAAGGATGACAGCCGTGACTAAATCGATTTTTACAATAATTGATGATGGTCACCATCATTGAGACTAGATTTATTGAGTTAAAATTATCAAATTCTATGAGCTGCTACAGTGGGATTTGAACTCCTGCTCCCAGAGAGTTTTAGCCTCCGGTTCAGTGATAGAAACATAGGAACAGGAGTAGGCCATTCGACCTTTCAAGCCTACTCCACCATTCAATATGACCATGGCACATCATCCAACTCAGTCCTCTGTTCCTGTTTTCTCCCCCATACCCTTTAGTTCTGATCTTACCACTGACTCTGCCTTTTGTAACAAGATTTCCAGGAATATGACACGTCAGAGTTGCTGAGGGAAAATTGTGGGTCTTCAAAGGAGCCAAGACATTGATCAATGTCCTACAGCACATGACAATGTACAACACAAAATTGGAACTTCGGGATGGTAATTGGGATCTTCAATCTGGTTTGCTGCTGTCCACATTTTGGACACACCCATCTGTGATCGATGATTTGGCCCAATATCTGTGCTCCTCCAATTCTGGCCTCTTGCACACCTCTGATTTTCATCAATGCACCATTGGTGATCATGCCTGCAGTTGCTGAGGCCAAAAGATCCAAATTCCCTCCCCTTCCTCATCTCCTTTAAGATGGAGATGAGGACGGTTTTCTTTCTGTCATCAGGCCATGGCGTCTGTTGGACTCTCTTCCCCAGTGAGTGGCGGAGGTGGGCTCCTTGAAGATCTTTAAGATGGGAGGGGAAATGGATTCTTGATCAACGAGGGAGTTAGTGGATATCAGGGGTAAGTGGGAATATTAGATCAAACATTGAATGGTGAAGCAGGCTCGAAGGGCCCAGTGGCCTACTCCTCTGCCTAATGATTATGCTCAGTAATCTCTACTTTCCTCCTCAATAACTCATGTCATTGACCAAACTGCCTGCATTTGGCAGTGTGGGGTTTTGCATAGTAACACTCCTTAAGGAGCAGCTTGGGGCAGTTCATGATGTTTACAGTGCTCCATAAATGTACATTATTCTTGCCTGAGGGTTGTAAGTAACACTCACTGGGTTTGTATCCTCCAGGTGCAGAGTCCCATCACCCTCTCTGTTCAGGATGGTGCCGTGGGATCATTGGCTCACCCTCCAAACGGATTGCCGCAGTCAGCGATTACATCGATAGACACTGAGGAAGAAAAGAGGAGTGCCTTAGAAAAGAGTATGTAAGTGACTAACCTCTGCTTAAAAAATAAAGTGGTTGATTTGTATTCCATACCTCTCTGTATAACTCTCCACTGACCAAACCTGCCGAGCAGGTTGGGGTGGCTAACTGTTTGACACCATTGACTTCAAGTAAAAAGTGAGGTCTGCAGATGCTGAAGATCAGAGCTGAAAATGTGTTGCTGGTTAAAGCGCAGCAGGTTAGGCAGCATCCAAGGAACAGGAAATTCGACGTTTCGGGCCAGAGCCCTTCATCAGGAATGGATGAAGGGCTCTGGCCTTCCTGATGAAGGGCTCTGGCCCGAAATGTTGAATTTCCTGTTCCTTGGATGTTGCCTGACCTGCTGTGCTTTAACCAGCAACACATTTTCACCATTGACCTCAAGGGAAGGTCACATGAGGTGACGACCCAATCCCATCAGCCTTCAGCTGGGGTGGGATTTTGTTAACGTGAGCTTCTTCCCCCCCAGCTTCCCCCCATTGGATTTGTCCAAGACCTAAACTTAGCCCACACCAGTTACAGAGAAGCCCACCATAGTGGACCGGGCCTCCAGGGATGTCGCCATTAGATCCAGACGTATGGTACTTGGGCAGCAATGAGGAAAGCCAAGCTGTCAGGAGAGACATGTAGCTGAGACCCCTCCAAAGGAGGGAGAGTGCCATACTGTCTGAAGAGCAAAAGGTGTTGTTCTCAACATTGTGGACATTCTGTCACTGAAGTTTGGGATCTTGCTGTGCATAAATCGGATACCATGTCCTTTATTTTCTTATAGGCATGACAACAGTAACCTCAATTCCTGGGCTGTAAAATGCTTTGGGATGTCCTGAGATCACAAAAAGGTGCTATGTAAATGCAAAGGTCCTGCGACAATGAAGAGAGCCCCTTTTGATCGATTGGCAGATTGGCCTCAGTCTGAACCCTGAGTGTTTTCCCTTTCCTGATTGTATTTAATTGAGAGATTGATTTAAATTATGCCTGGTATTGTGATGGGTAATTCCATGCCTATTCAACTCAAGTGTAAAAATGCTTAAGAATCATTTAAATTCATTGAATGAGTAATTTGGAGTTAGGATTCCCATTAAATAGTGTCCATCTAAAAATGATGAAATAGCAATGTTGTCATTAGCAATTATTCCCCATTATTTTCCATCTCAATTACACCACTTATTTGAATATTGTATGTGGATAATATCAAGAGAGGGAATCGGTTGGCAGGTTCCAGCCATTTACTTTAGTAGGTACAAATGCTCTTAACAATTCGGAACAGAGGAACAAGAAGAGGCCATTCGGCCTCTTGGGACTATCTCACCATTCAGTAAAGTCACAACTGGTCTGTATCCTAACCCCATCTATTCACTTTCATCCCATAACTCTTAACACCCTAACCGGACACTAATCTATCAGGATGATATAACAAAGAACTGCGGATGCTGTAAATCAAACAAGAACAGAAATTGTTGGAGAGACTCAGCAGGTCTGGCAGCATCTGTAAAAAAGCAGAGTTAATGTTTCAAGTCCAGTGACCCTTCATCAGAACTAATCTATCAGTCTCAGATTTTATATTTTTAACTTAGTCCCCCTGCCAGACTCAACCAACTTTTTGTGGTGTTTTCGGTTCCCTCACCAGCCGCCGCAGACCCAGTCTCACAGCTATGTCTTTTAGGGCTCAACCAGCTCGATCAGTAATGCTGCTGCCGAGCCACTCTTGGTGGTGAACGTAAAAATCCCCCACCCAGGGTACATTTTGTGTCCTTACCACCCTCAGTGCTTCCTCTAAGTATTGTTCAACATGGAAGAGTACCGGTTCGTGAGCTGAGGGAGGATGGTACGTGATAATCAGCAGGAGCTTTCCTTGCCTGTGCTTGACCTGATGCCATGAGACTTCATAGGGTCTGGAGTCAATGTTGAGGACTCCCAGGGCAACTCTATTTGACTGTATATCACTGTGCCACCATCACCGCTAGATCTGTCCTGCTGTTGGGGCAGAACATATCCAGGGATGGTGATGGTGGTGTCTGGGACGTTGTCTGTCAGGTATGATTCTGTGAGGTTAACCATGTCAGGCTGGTGCTTGACTAGTCTGTGAGACAGCTGCCAATATTGGGTGGCCCATCTGGCTTCATACCTATTTGACCTTTCTGTATCAGTTCCATGCCTGTGAGTGGCTTGCAAGGCTATTTCAGAGGACAGTTCAGAGTCAACCACATTGCTGTGGATCTGGAGTCACATGTAGGCCAGACAAGGAAAGGATGGCAGATTTCCTTCCCAACAGAACATTACTGAGCCACATTAGTTTTTACAATAATATGGTAGTTTCATGGTCAGCATTACTGTAGCACTAAACTCATTAAATGCTTTATGTTGCTAATAATGTCTGCTCTTTCATCACAGGTATGTGCTACAAGAACTTGTAGAAACAGAAAAATTATACGTGGCCGACTTGGGTTTTATAGTGGAGGTACAACTTATTTTTATAATTTTAATATCATCAATTTCTGAATTGTCAGGCTATTTAGATAACTTTGCATTGCTAGACCATAAGAGGTAGGGACAGAGGTAGGCCATTTGGCCCATTGAAGCTGCTCTACCATTCAATGGGTTGTGTCTGACCTAATAAGCTTCAACTCCACTCTCCTGCCTTTTCCCCATCACCCCTCCATTCCCCTTCCTGATTAAACATCCCTCTGTCTCAGCCTTGAATATACTCACTGACCCAGCTCCGACAGCCCTCTGTGGGAAAGAATTCCACAGACTCACTCCCCTCAGAGGGAAGAAATTCCTCCTCATCTCTGTCTGCAATGGGTGACCCCTTATTCTGGGATTGTACCCTCTGGTCCTAGACTCTCTCCCACAAGGGGAAACAACCTCTCTGGGACATTTTGCTACATAAATAGCCCCATATAAATATGAATGTTTGATATGGTGACCATTGTACACCACCACGCTGTGGAGAAATTAATGTAGGCTTGATATTTGTTTTCAGTCAATCCTATTAAATTTCTCCTGTGCGTGTTAATGCTCAAAATTTTGTCAGGAAACCATTCACTGTTGTGGCAGCGTTATCCATATACTGGAAGGAATATTCAAGCAGTTGATGGGACACTGAACCCAGCAACTGTTTGGGCTATGATCAAGCAAACTGCGACCCTCCAGGCTGGTCAGCTGACCTCTGCACCACTGGCTGAGTACCTTTGTTGGTTGGACACTGGGGCCTCGATTCATAGAGATGTCCAGCACGGAAACAGACACTTCAGTCCAGCTCATCCATGCTGACCAGATATCCTAAATTAATCTAGTCCCATTTGCCAACACTTGGCCCATATCCCTCTAAACCCTTCCTATTCATATACCCATCCAGATGCCTTTTAAATGTTGTAATTGTACCAGCCTCCACCACTTCCTCTGGCAGCTCATTCCATACACGTACCACCCTTTGTGTGAAAAAGTTGCCTCTCAGATCCCTTTTATATCTTTCCCCTCTCACCCTAAATCTATGCCCTCTAGTTCTAGACTCCCCACCCCAGGGAAAAGACTTTGTCTATTTACCTTATCCATGCTCCTCATGATTTTATAAACCTCTATAAGGTCACCCCTCAGCCTCCAACGCTCCAGGGAAAACAGCCCCAGCCTGTTCAGTCTCTCCCTATAACTCAAACCCTTCGATCCCAGCAACATCCTTGTAAATCTTTTCCGAATTCTTTCAAGTTGCACAACATCCTTCCTAAAGCAGGGAGACCAGAGTTGAACACAGCATTCCAAAAGTGGCTTAACCAATGTCCTGTACAGCCGCAACATGACCTTCCAACTCCTAAACTCAGTGCACTGAACAATATAGGCAAGCATTCCAAGTACCACCTTCTCTTCCCTATCTGCCTGCGACTCTGCTTTCAAAGAATTATGAACCTGCACACCTCAGTCTCTTTGGCTGGCAACATTCCCTGGGACCCTACCATGAAGTATATAAGTCCTGTCCTGGTTTGCCTTGTCAAGATGCAACATCTCACATTGATCGAAATTAAACTCCATCTGCCACTTCTCAGCCCATTGGCCCATCTGATCAAGATTCGTTGTAAGCTGAAGTAACCTTCTTCGCTGTCCACTACACCTCCAATTTTGGTGTCATCTGCAAGCTTTCTAACCATGCCTCTTATAGTCACATCTAAACAATTTATATAATGACTTAATGGTTCCTATTTCGTCGTTCCAAAAATCCTTCAGCAGTAGCTTCTAATTGCAATTTGTACTTTGATACCATTAAGCAAGAGTACGACATCATCCTTTCTTGCCCCGCCATTCAGAGTGACTATCAAGGCTTTCTTTTTCCTTCTTCCAGGGCTACATTGCAACAATGAATGAAAAAGGAGTCCCTGAAGACATGAAAGGGAAAGATAAAATAGTATTTGGGAACATTCATCAGATCTATGAATGGCACAAGAAGTAAGAACTCTCCGTTGCCAGCAAATCGCTGCCAGCATGTTGTAATATAAAAAGGCTTTTTTTAGTTGGTTACAAATATCTGTCTTGTTTGATAAAGTGAGGATAGGGTAAGCCATTACATCATTTAGGTATCCAATACCTTGCTTGTAGAGTTGGGTGTCTTGGTGGCTCAGTGGTTAGCACTGCTGCCTCACAGCACCAGGCACCCGGATTTGATTCTACCCATGGGTGACTGTCTGTCTGAAATTTGCACATTCTCCTCGTGTCTGCGTGGGTTTGCTCTGGGTGCTCCGGTTTCCTCCCATAGTCCAAACTTGTGTAGGTTAGGGTAGATTGGCCATCCTCAATTACCCATAGTGCCCAGGGATGTGCAGGCTAGGTGGATTAGTCATGGGAAATGCAGGGTTATGGGGTGGGTCTGGGATATGCTACAGAGGGGTGGTATGGGCTGAAAGGCCTGCTTCCATACTGGAGGGATTCTTTGAATTGCCTCTTAAAAGGCGAAACAGTGGACCTTGCCCTTTGACGATTGGGACTTGAGTTTCAGATTTCAACACAAGTGAAGAGAGTGAATGTCTTTCCAGGTTCTGTAGCTTCAGGTAGTCCGAACCCAAATCCCAGTGAGTGCTGATTGGTAATGCCTAACAATCCATAGCCCCATAGCACAAAGATGCTCCTCAATTGACAGTTCTGCTCAGGAAACTCCAGGGCACCTCACTGCTGTTCTGCAATCACAGTGGAGGTCTGGTAATGAGACAGAGTCAAAGGTGCCTCGCTCTGTATTGAATTTCACAGTACTTAATCAAGATTTGAAGTTGGAATAGTCCATTGCTTTAAATGTCCAAATCGTTGTTTCTTCTGTCGGTCGACTGAACTGGCCTTTCTGCAGATTTTTTTGAACGATACCTTGTCCTTTGAGAGGAGGTAGCTGGCAAATGAAGGAATGAGTGGATGCGGTCGAGACTTTGCTCAGTTTGGCAGGGTAGGATTGGGGCCAGAGGTCGACTTCCAGCTCAGAGACAGGAATACATCTTCAGGCCGAAAGGCCTCACTCTGTGGCTCGACAATTGTATGGCACTCACCGAATTGGCATACATGACTTCTCACTTCAGATTCTGGATCAGTGGTGCTGGAAGAGCACAGCAGTTCAGGCAGCATCCAAAGTGCAGCGAAATCGATGTTTCGGGCAAAAGCCCTTCATCAGGAATAAAGGCAGTGAGCCTGAAGGGTGGAGAGATAAGCTAGAGGAGGGTGGGGGTGGGGAGAAAGTAACATAGAGTGCAATGGGTGAGTAGGGGAGGGGATGAAGGTGATAGGTCAGGGAGGAGGGTGGAGTGGATAGGTGGAAAAGGAGATAGGCAGGTCAGACCAGTCCGGACAAGTCATGGGGACAGTGCTGAGCTGGAAGTTTGGAACTAGGGTGAGGTGGGGGAAGGGGAAATGAGGAAACTGTTGAAGTCCACATTGATGCCCTGGGGTTGAAGTGTTCCGAAGTGGAAGATGAGGCGTTCTTCCTCCAGGCATCTGGTGGTGAGGGAGCGGCGGTGAAGGAGGCCCAGGACCTCCATGTCCTCAGCAGAATGGGAGGGGGAGTTGAAATGTTGGGCCACGGGGCGGTGTGGTTGATTGGTGCGGGTGTCCCGGAGATGTCAACTGTCACTGTCAGTCCCAACAACATATTCTTCCTGCAGGTTACTCTTGGCATTACACCAGAGCCCAACCCATTCACATTCATATCCCTTCAATCTTTTATGATTGGTTACTTTTCCAAATTACACATTCTGCTCAGTGCTGTTCTGTCGGAGATGTCATCCTGTGGATGGGATGTTAACTGGGGACCCGTCTGCCCTCTCAGATGGATGTAACAGTTCCCACTGCGCTAGAGCTGGATGAGATCTGCCTTTGTGGCCCGACCAATATTTATTCTCCCAGCAACATTCCTAAAACCACCAAAGCAAAATCCTGCAGATAGAAACATAGAAACATAGAAAAATACAGCGCAGTACAGGCCCTTCGGCCCTCAATGTTGCGCCGACCGAATCCTACCTAACCTACACTAGCCCAATAACTTCCAAATGCCTATCCAATGCCCGCTTAAATGACCATAAAGAGGGAGAGTTCACCACTGCTACTGGCAGGGCATTCCATGAACTCACAACCCGCTGTGTAAAGAATCTACCCAGAACATCTGTCCTATACCTACCACCCCTTAATTTAAAGCTGTGTCCCCTTGTAACAGCTGACTCCATTAGCGGTAAAAGGTTCTCAGTGTCTACCCTATCTAAACCCCTAATCATCTTGTACACCTCTATCAAATCTCCCCTAAACCTTCTTTTCTCCCATGAGAACAGCCCCAAGTGCCTCAGTCTTTCCTCATACGATTTTCCTACCATACCAGGCAACATCCTGGTAAACCTCCTCTGCACTCGTTCCAATGCCTCCACATCCTTCCTATAGTATGGCGACCAAAACTGCACACAATACTCCAGATGAGGCCGCACCAGAGTCTTATACAGTTGCAACATGACCTCAGGACTCCGGAACTCAATTCCTCTGCCAATAAAGCCCAGTACACCATATGCCTTCTTCACAGCACTATTTACCTGGGTGGCAACTTTCAGAGATCTGTGTACATGGACACCAAGATCCCTCTGCTCATCCACACTACCAAGTAGCCTACCATTAGCCCAGTAATCCATCTTCTTATTACTCCTACCAAAGTGAATGACTTCACACTTAGCTACATTGAATTCCATTTGCCACCTTTCTGCTCAGCTTTGCAACTTGTCTATATCCCGCTGTAACCTGCCACATCCTTCCTCACTATCCACAACTCCACCGACTTTTGTGTCATCCGCAAACTTACTCACCCAGCTTTCAAGCCCCTCCTCTAGATCATTTATAAAGATAACAAAAAGCAGTGGTCCCAAAACAGATCCTTGAGGTACACCGCTAGTAACTGCACTCCAAGATGAACCTATACCATCAACTACTACCCTCTGTCTCCTTCCAGCCAGCCAATTTCTAATCCAAACCTCTAATGCACCCTCAATGCCATACCTCCGTAGTTTTTGCATTAGCCTACCATTGGGTACCTTATCGAACGCCTTGCTAAAATCCATATACACCACATCTACTGCTTTACCCTCGTCCACCTCCTTAGTCACCTGCTCAAAGAACTCAATAAGGTTTGTGAGGCACGACCTGCCCTTCACAAAACCTTTCTTTGGAGCACCCGGAGGAAACCCACGCAGACACGGGGAGAACGTGCAAACTCCACCCAGTCAGTCGCCTGAGTCGGGAATTGAACCCAGGTCTCAGGCACTGTAAGGCAGCAGTACTAACCACTGTGCCACCATGCCGCCCACTAAGATCTGCAACAAATAACAGAAAGTGCTAGAGAAACACAGTTCTGGCAGTATATGGGGAGAGAGAAACTGAGTTCACATTTCGAGTTCGGTACGACTCTTCTTTAGCACTTTCTGCTTTTGTTTATCATGAGAAACAGATCAGTTCATCAGTACCCCATTTCTGTAGGAACTTGCTGTGCCTAAATTGGAATGGCCTGAGGTGGGTGAAAGGCCTTTGTAACCTCTTCCCTTTGTAGTGAATGCTTTAATGAGGCACTGCCTTCCTCAAAAAATGTTTTGACCTTTTGTTTGTGTCTTAAGCCCATCCTATTTCTATTGTGATTCTATTTTAGGAATGGTGAATACTCCACTTGCTGTCCGGGGCTGACCTCAGACTTAGCAGTAGATATTCTTGAAATTGGCCAGAGCTCACTTTGGGTAAAAGAGGGAAAAGCTTGACCACCATCCCATCAGCCTGGTTAGACGTGTGTCTGTGTGTCTGTGCCTGTGTGTCTGTGTCTGTGTCTATCAGATAAGCCTGCGGTTAGCAGTGCTGTAGTCCACTGACACTTGGTGTCAAATTTCAGACCTCATGAATTGACCAAGTCAGTGATAATAAGGCCATAGGATTTGGAAATTGGAGGGAGGAAACTCAATGGCCCCTGAAAGTGGGATCAGAGGATCATAATGTCCAATTCGCTCTCACAAACTTTGTACTGCTTGCAAACTGGCTGGATGTGGGGAGGGTAATACCTTGAAAAGTGCACAAATCCAGTGGCTACAAGAGCAGGGTGAATTCTGGGAATCCTGCAGCGGGTAACACCCCTCCTAACTCCCCAAAGCCTGTCCCATTATCCACAAAGCACAAGTCAGGAAGATGATGGAGTACTGCCCCACTTGCCCTGGATGGGGGCAACTCCAACAACACTCAGGAAGGTTGACACCATCCAGGACAAAGCAACCCCCTTGATTGGCCCCACATCCACAAACATCCCCTCCCTCCCCCCACCCGATGCTCAGTAGCAGCAGTGTGTACCATCTACAAGGTGCACTGCAGGAATTCACCAAAGATCCTCAGGCAGCACCTTCCAAACCCACCACCACTTCCATCTAGAAGGACAAGGGCAGCAGATACATGGGAACACCACCCCCTGCAAGTTCCCCTCCAAGCCCCTCACCATCCTGACTTGGAAATATATCACTATTCCTTCAGTATGGCTGGGTCAAAATCCTGGAATTTCCTCCCTCAGGGCATTGTGGGTCAACCCACAGCACATGGACTGCAGCGGTTCAAGATGGCAGCTCACCCCCCACCTTCTCAAGGGGCAACTTGGGATACAACGAATGGCAGTGATACCCACATCTAATGAAAGAATACAAAAGAAGAAATTAGATAGCGTTCTCCAAGATTCTCCAATGCATTACTGGAGGCTTTTGTAAAGCTTAGTAGAGAGATGCTGTTCCCCCTCAGGGGCTAGGGAATGTCTGGGTCAATGTTTGAGGAGATAGTTGGAGCAGGTAGCCACTGTGATTGATGCCAATTGTACCAGTCTCGCCTCAAACTTCTGGATGTAGTGCTGGAAAAGGTTGAACGATCTTATATGAGTGGTCAAGGTCATTGAATGCATCTTCAAATGCCACATCCTTACCGGCCTCACACTGCCTCATTCTCAACATCCCCTTCAATCACTTCGCAGCATTCTCCACTGAACATAACTCACAGCTTCACCTCTCTCTCTCTCTCTCTCTCTCTCTCTCTCTCAGTTCCTATTGCTGCGAGCCTCACACTCACAGCTTGCACACTCAACTTTGGCAGGTGCACTCTCTGACACCCCTCTGAACCTCTTGGTCAGCATTGAGACCAGATCCAGTTGCACCATTGAGGCTGGCAGCACTATTACCAGCAAGGCTAGAGGATGTCCTAGCATTCCAGTCCCGCTCCTCTCTCTCTCTCACACACACACACACACACACACACACACACACACACAGTTTCTTTCTCTCTCTCACACACAAACACACATTCACACAGACACAGTCTTGAAAAAAATAGAGGGATAAAGAACAGACTTCTCTCCAGTGATTAGCTGTCTGGGAAAAAAAACACTTTGGCCAAAGGATTATTCTTGAAGGCAAAATGATTAGGTGTAGGATGTTCTGGAGTTTGTTACTCTGCTGTTGTGACATGTGAGGTCAGTAATTGCACATGCTGTCTCTGAAATCACACAGACGCGGAAAATACTATCTTACTGCATTTAATCAGACAGTCATTCAGCATTGAATCAGCTCCTTCGGCCCATCACATCCATGCTGACCAACAAATACCAAACTATATTAATCCCATTTACCTGCACTTGGTCCACAGTCTACTATGCTCTAGCATTTCAAATACTCCTCTCGATGGTTCTTAAATGTTGTGAGAGTACCTGCCCCCACCACCCTCTCAGACAGCACATTCCATATTTCTACCACCCTCTGGAGGAAAGCATTTTCCTCAGATCTCCTCGAAACCACTTGCTCCTCACCTTAAACCTCTTCCCTCTAGTCTTAGGCACATCTACCATGAGAAAAATGATTCTCCAGATCTACTATATCTATCCCTTTCATAAATTCTGTGTACCTTAAAGTTGAGATGTTTCTTCAAACACTCTTTTGAAAAAAATCAAATAAATTCCACCCTTATCAAGAGGGTTTTCCTTTCAGAAATGGGACATGGGTCAGTTGGACAGTTTGTCCTTAGAAACAAACAAACTGCAGATGCTGGAATCCAAGGTAGACAGGCAGGAGGCTGGAAGAACACAGCAGACCAGACAGCATCAGGAGGGGGAGAAGTCAATGTTTGGGAGTCCTGAAGAAAGGCTACACCTGGACAGTTGTCCTTAGCAGGCTTTCCTCCAAATACACCAGATAAACCTCTCCAAGCCAGTTACTGTTCATAAAACAGCCCCAGTAGGAGTCTACAGCAAAGCATTTTGGTATCACCAGCCATGTGATTTACAGAAAGCCAAGTTAAAAAAAAAAGAAACTATAACATCCACACAGGACTTGCTATGACCTTTTAAAAAAAACTCTCCAGGTATTTCCATCAGTTCTGCGATAAATAACTTTTACACAATCCTTCAAAGGGTTTGACATAACGAGTTTTTATAGCAGTGTGATCCATCTGCCCACATCTCGCCTTCTCCTCATCCCACAACCACTTCTGGTTTATATACACTGTACAGAGGAACCTCGATTATCCGAACGAGGTGGGCGGGCAGTATTTCATTCGGATAATTCATCATTCGGTTAATTGATTTCCTTTGGGGCTTGGAGTTTTCTGGTAAGTCTGCTCCACGTTCAGGAGACTAGGCAGCAGCACATTGTGTGCGAGGCCCCAGCTCTTGCCTGCACCCCCCCCCCCAACCCTGCCCCCAACCCCATCCGCCCTCACCCCTCCCCCAACTCAGTCCACCCCCCACACCCCACCCCCCGAACAGCTGGACTGGACACTAACCGTAAGACTGCTGCTGCCTTTGTGGGATAAGTCTCCAAATAGCGCACACGCGCGCACACACACAACTTTTTACTGCAACTTATTTGACAGGTTCCACCTTTGCCCTGTACAGGACAATGTTGGAGAGATTATCTGGGGAAGGGGGGTTTAGGGTATACCCCTGTAGAACTCCAGGGTAAGTGTGAGGACAAAGAGAGAGGGCGGGAGGACAGTCATTTGGAGACGGTGCCTGGAGTGTCCAGGAATGTTCTCGGTCGCATTTCAGTGAGCCGAGTTCATTTTTAATCATTGTACCTGTAAACAAAAGACACAATCAGGGTTGAAACAGAACTTTGACGTAATGTTTCTATCGGGACCTTGAGATCCCCTTCGGATAATCCGAAATTGGGATAATTGATATTCGGATAATTGAGGTTCCTCTGTACATGGTGTTTGCTTTCATACACCCAACCCCACCTCCTGCCTCCCCTCACCACACCACCACCCCTCCTCTGTCTTTAAGTTGGCAGATGCCCTAGAACTACACCTTGGCCAGGTAGTAGTGTGAGTGTCATAGAATTGCAGAATCCCTACAGTGCGGAAATGGAAATTCAGCCCATTGTGTCCACACCAACCCTCTGAAGAGCATCCCCCCTTTGCCTGTCCCTGTAACCCCGTTTTTCCCAGATAGAGTGAAGGACTGATGATGGAAACTTGCTGGGGTGCCACTATGTAGGAACCCGAGGTTGGGCAAAGACACTTGCAAGGGCACCGAGAGAATGCCAAAGGTGTGTTTGGATGACCTCTGCCTGAAATATTGGAGGTTAGGTTGGATGGAGTTGGGATGAAAGGATCGGTTTGATCTTGGACCGATGGCCAGGAGGGTACTGTGATCCCCAGAGGAGTCCGGGAAGCAATGGAACAACATACAGAGGTTTCTGCTTGTAGGAACTGAGGCTGAATGAGACACTCATGGGCATCACATTGGCAATGTGGCTGTGCCTCCTGCCCTTGTCTTCAGTCTCCCTCTCCTCATTCTGCTCTTCCTCCTCATCATCATCTTTCTCCTCCTCCCAACTCGTCTCCCTCTTTATATGCCTCCTCTTCTCCACCTTTCCCCATCTCCATCTTCCTCCTCCCCCCCTTTGTCCTCCCCTCCTCCCTCTCGCTTCCTCCTCTCCCTTCTGCCTCCTCTTTCCTCCTCCTCTCCCTACATATCCTCCCACTCCTCTTTCTCTATCCCCTTCCCTCCCTCCACCCACTTCACCTTACACCTGCCCCTCTTTATCCACTTTTCCCCCCCTCCTCCACCCTCCCCTCCCTCCTCCTCCTTCAGTTGGCAGATTGAGATTAATCTCTCTGATCAGCCAGTCATCGGGCTCTCTCTGAGCAGATCTGGCAGCTGAAAGCCTGTCGGCACAGACTGAACACTGCCATGGCTGCTGTCCAGATAGCGGGCATTGCCCCAGCATGTTATGCTGAGCATCAGGGCATACCGACTGAGTAGTCAGTGAGTGGCAGCCTTGACTGGTGCAGAATCTCTCAATCCTCGGACACATGCCATCTTCCAAACCACATGTTCAGAGCTTCTATCCACTTGCCTGATCCAGTGAGCTCAGAGATGTTAGCTATGTCACCTGCGCCAACCTGGAATGATTCTGACAACCAGACAATGACAGGACTGTTGGCATCACCATCCTTCCTGAGTGCACATCAGCTTTGAGAACCAAAATGGTGAGGTCTAAAATGGCAGCGCCAGTGTCAAATTTGAGTGATGTCATCAGATGCTAACTTTGCATACATACTACCTCCTAATGAATGCCCTCCCCAAGATGGTGCACAGGGTGGGACACACCACAAGTGAGTCCAGGTGACACAGATGCCTTTTTGGGGGTGGATGGGAAGGTGGTGGGTTAACCATCCCCTTTGTCTGTCCTTCCCATGGACGTGTACCTGAATTCTTTCATGGCTTAGTTACAGTCTTTCCTTGCAGTCTCCGATTCCAATGTCACTGAGTCAGATCCATTCTAACCCCACAGAAAAGGCTCTATCCCAAATCAGTTGCTTCTCCTCTCGATTGCTCCCTGCCCTTTTCCATAGCCAGCCTTAACTTTATCACCAAAGACCGAAACAAAACATCGCCAGAAATGTTCAACAGGTCTAACAGCATCTGTGAAGGGAAGCAGAGTTTACATTTCAGGTAGATGACATTTCATCAGAACCCATTGATATTATGATCGCTGTTTCCTAACTGCTGCATCACTGACACTTGATCCAGCTCACTCTCCCAAACCAGATCTGGCAATGCCTCCTTCTAGATTAGACAGTGTTAGGACGGGCTACCGTCCCTGTGTTCGTTTGAAGGAGAGAAACACTGGATCTGATTCAAAATATAAGCTGGTTTAATGAGAGAGAGCCGTACAAAATACAGTGAGGTTTGCTGCTCACTGGAGAAAGCGCCTTCTGAAATCTTTCCAAAAACCCCTGCTTGATATATTGTTCGCTAAGCTAACGCTACGTAATCACTCACACACGTGATCTCTCACAGACAAAGGCTTCCTGTGAACAGGCCTCGGCCTTGGCAGGTATCCACGAGATGGTCTGTCTTGTAAACAAGGTCTCCGAGTAAAGGCTGCCATTGTATTGGTCTGACCTTGGTAGTCCAGCTGCACAGGCAGTTTCAGTAAACAGTCCAAACAACAGCTCCGCAGCGCCCCCCGATTTCCCAAGCAGCAACTACAGGTCTACCCTCCCTAGACTTATTAGATATACATCCCAACAACAGAAAATAGACTGATCTACAAGATTCTCCTGAACGCACTACAAACATTCCCTCCCACCCCACTCCTTGCACTATAAGCATACATTAGGATAATTTAAGTCACCCATCATAATTACTGGACTTATAACTACAACCTCCTCCTGTCCTATCTCCCTCCCCCCTGCCACCACAGTGTCAGTATTCTGGTTCATTGAATCATAGAATTTTACCGTACAGAAGGAGGCCACTTGATCCATCGTGTCTGTACATGTTTGAACTGGTTTTCATTCACATCCCACCTCTGCCTGCCCCTCCCTTACTCCTGATGACCAGCACCGTCCAGGAATTCCTATCCAAATCTGAGGCGTCTGACTTCAGCTCAGCACCAACTGTGTGGGGTCAACAGAAGAGGGAGAAGAGAGAAGCTGTTATTTTGAGTAGAGTTAAGTAAGAATACAAACTAGTGCCAGTGAGAACTGGTTTTGGGGAAAGTTGAGGGGTGGGGGGAGGGGGGGGTGGTGGAGGGACGGAAGTAGCATCATGGAAGGAGAGAGAGTGTTTGAAAGAGTGAGGAGAGGGACAGGTTGGACAGTACAGGGAGTCTGAGTGAACTATCCAGAGTGGATAGAGTCTCACTGAGAATGGGTGGCGGGTGAACAGGTCGCTATGGAGAAAACACTGAAGGGAAATGACAGTGTGGCTGACATGTTGAAAACCACCATGTTGCTTTTTTTTATTGTGATGATTGGCCCTTGGAATGCTTTACTTCACCGAACGGGCTATCGCACAGTTAAAAAGATGTCATGCAGAGCATAAAATTGTTTAAAAAGCAATCAAACCTCCCAGTTTTCAAAGCAAAGCTGTGAAATGTTTGAAGGCAGTTGCTATCAGGCATCTCCCTACCTTTCCCCAGAAATGACACACCAATTTGTCTAGATGCAGTCTGGGGGGCCGGGGGGGGAGACAACATTTGGAGCAATATGTTCCAGTGTAAATTTTTCCAATTTTAATTCTGACTGAAATGGGCAAAGTATTAATTCTCCATCTGCTATTCGGCAAATGTCTTTTTTTAAGCCAAGGAAAATTATTGAAACTTCTTATCTTGCCGCTAATTGATAAAATAATTTGCCACTGGAAGAAAGTGCTTTTAAAATATAAATGGAAGGGATTCCTATGTGGTAAATTAGAGAACAGGTTTCAAATTAAAAAATCCCCTTGCATTTTCGGCCAAAGAATGGGAAAATGTACCATGTAATGTGTCAAAAATCAGAAGGTTCTGGGGAGGTGCATTCTTCCAGACTTCTTCAAAATTAAACCTTCTGGATAACAGGCAATATTCCCCAGTCTCCGTGTTGGGTAGTGTGCTCAAAAATGGCTCCTGCCCATCCTTTCCCCTCCAAAGGTAGAATATTGAATTGGGTCATCTCTTAAGCTCCAAGTCGATATTCCGTTGCACTTCCAGTGAGATTATTTGTGTTCCTGTCATAGACTTGTCTTTGGGTTGTGTTTTGGACTGTCCACTTTTTTTAGGGCTGTTGGCTGTCAAGTCATCTTTAAGTGAGAGTCTGACTGGAAGCTCAAAAACGACTTAATAACCGCAACATTATAAGCGAATTACGTAGTATTTACAGGCCATTCGGTCCAATTTCTCCATGCTGGCACACAGACATCCACCCACTCTACTCCTCATTAAATCCTCTGGAGGCCAGGGAAGGGTAAAAAGGGGGAATATGACCAGGGGAGACAAATACAGAGCCACAAAATTGTCCCTGTTAAAACAGGAATTCCATTCTAATATTTGACAAGGTGTTTGGCTTGAGTTCTTGACTGGGTTTATTCGTGACTGCCTTACCTTGATGGACCATGGTTTGTGAACTCCCTGACAATATCTTCTCTTTGCCTACACTATCAAACCATTCATTATCTTAATTTGATGGCATTGATTTTGTGAAGGAACTGGCTTAACATGAGGCAAAGCACCGTTTGGGGAATGACTTTAGCACTGCCGGCATTAATTCTACTTGTCTACACTGAGGTAAAGCAGTGCTACACCTCTGAGGTAATGTGCAGAGCAAATATTACCTTAGTTTATTATCTTAAAGCACGACCCACGTGCGTGTTAAATCCCATCTCACTCACTCGAATTTATCACTCCGACATGTTGTACCAGAGGGAATCCTGCAAGTGATGATGTGCAGGGCAGCTTATTATTTTAAATTATCTGTCTTCCATTCGCAGCTATTTCTTAGCAGAGCTGGAGAAATGCCTGGAGGAGCCAGAGAGACTAGCCGAGCTCTTCATAAAACATGTGAGTCGTCAGTGTGTCTGCTCGCATACTTGAAATACCTAAAGCAACCCGCTCCCCCATCTCCTCATTCCTCTCCTGTTCCTCCACCACCCAACCCCTCCTTTCACTTTCAGCCACTGCGCAAATGGATTCAGGATTTCGATTGAGGCCTCAGTGGGGGTGAGTGGGCCCTCAGCTTCCCTTTGACCCTCACAGTCAGAGGGATTGTCACTTTCACCTGTTGAGAACACAGGTCAGAGATGCTCTCGTTCAGTGTGAGGTGTTACATGCTGCCTTAGGCCTGGTGCGGCCTATACTCATGAACCATCGCACTCAGCAGACGTTCTGCTTGCTAATATGCCAGCCCTCTCTGAATAGGTTTCAGAAAATGGCAGACTGATTTTGAGAGACTAAAAGTGTCGGGAGGTACAGGGAGAGAGAGGGAGAGATCAGCCGACATTGTGTTGGACGGTAGAGTGGGCTTCGATGGGCCGAGTGGTCCACTGTTGCTTCCATTTCCTGTGTTTCCCCCGCCTGCCACCCTCCCACTCACCAAATCTCCCACTCACCTCCTTCACACTCAGCATCTCCCTCCCGGTCATCAACCCTCACCCTCACCTCCCTTCTCAACCCTCCCACTCGGACTGGGAGTGAGAGGGATGGGAGTGAAAGTAAGAGGGAAACAGCGGGAGAGGAAGTGAATAAGAGGAGAGAGACAGAGTGAGCTTTGAAGGAGTGAGCAGGAGCGAGTGGGAGAAGGAGGCAGAGGGAGTGAGTAGGAGGACAAGGGAGGGGAGGAAGTAGGTCTGGGAATAAATGAGAGCAGGATGGAGTAGGGGAGGGAGAGTGAGCAGGTGAGGGAGCAAGAAGGAGGGAGAGGGAGTGAGCAGGAGAGGGAGTGAATATGAGAGGGAATGAGTCGGAGAAGGAGGGAGTGAGAGGGAAGACAGAGGCAGAGGGAGTGAGTGGGAGGATGAGGGAGAGAAAGGGAGTGGGAATAAATGGGAGAGGGAGGGAGTAGAGGAGAGAGTGTGAGCAGGTGAGGGAGCGCGATGGAGTGAGTGGGAGAAGGAAGGAGAGGGAGTGAGCAGGAGGGGGAAGGAGAGGAAGTGAGCAGGAGGGGTAGGGAGAGGAAGTGAGCAGGAGAGGGAGTGAGACGGAGTGAGTAGGAGAGTCAAGACTGGGAGAAGGAGGGAGAGGGAAAGGGAGGGAGAGGGAGTGAGTGGGAGAGGGAGTGAGTGGGAAAGGGAGGGAGAGGGAGTGAGAGGGAGAAGGGGGGAGTGAGTGGGAGAGGGAGAAGGAGTGAGTTGGAGAGGGAGAGGGAGTGAGTGGGAGAGGGAGTGAAAGGGAGAGGCAATGAGTAGGAGAGGGAGAGGGAGTAAGTGGGAGAATGAGGGAGTGAGAGGGAGAGGCAGTGAGCAGGAGAGGGTGAGGGAGTAAGTGGGAGGGAGAGGGTAAGGGAGTGAGTGGGAGAAGGAAAAGGAGGGAGTGAGTGGGAGAGGGAGTGAGAGGGAGAGGCAGTGAGCAGGAAAGGGTGAGGGAGTGAGTGGGAGAGGGAGTGAGTGGGAGAGGGAGAAGGAGGGAGTGAATGGGAGAGGGAGTGAGAGGGAAAAAGGGAGTGAGTGGGAGAGGGAGAGGAGGGAGTGAATGGGAGAGGGAGTGAATGGGAGAATGAGGGAGTGAGTGGAGAGGGAGTGAGAGGGAGAGGCGGTGAGCAGGAGAGAGTGAGGGAGTGAATGGAAGAGAGAGGGAGAGGGACTGAATGGGAGAGGGACTGAGTGGGAGTGAGAGGGAAAGGGAGTGAGTAGGAGAGGGAGAAGGAGGGAGTGAGTAGGAGAGGGAGAAGGAGGGAGTGAGTAGGAGAGGGAGAAGGAGGGAGTGAGTAGGAGAGGGAGAAGGGGGCAGTGAGTGGGAGAGGGAGTGAGTGGGAGAGGGAGAAGGAGGGAGTGAATGGGAGAGGGAGAAGGAGCGAGTGAGTGGGAGAGGGAGCAAGAGGGAAAGGGAGTGAGTGGGAGAGGGAGAAGGAGGGAGTAAGTGGGAGAGGGAGAAGGAGTGAGCAGGAGAGGGGGAGGGGGAGAGTGAGTGAGTGGGTGAGCGGGAGAGGGAGTGAGGGGGAGAGGGTGAGGGAGTGAGAGTGAAATGAACAGAGGGAGTGAGGGGGAATGAGAGAGAGAGAGTGAGCAGGAGAGGAAGCGAGCGGGAGAGAGAGTGAGGCGGAGAGGAAGGGAGAGTGAGATAGAGAGAGGGAGTGAGTGGGAGTGAGCAGGAGCAGGACTGTGTGAGAGAGGGAGGGAAGAGGAGTGAGTGGGAGAAGGAGGGAGAGGGATTGAGAGGGAGAAGGAATGAGCAGGAGAGGGCGAGGGAGTGAGTGGGAGAAGGAGGGAGTGAGTGGGAGAGAGAATGAGAGGGAGAAGGAGGGAGTGAGAGGGAGAAGGAAGGAGAGGGAGTGAGTAGGAGGAGGAAAAGAGGGAGTGAGCAGGAGGGGGAAGGAAAGGGAGTGAGACGGAGTGAGTAGGAGAGTGAAGAGTGGAAGAAGTAGGGAGAGGGAATGATAGGGAGAAGGAGGGAGTGAGTGGGAAAGGGAGGGAGAGGGAGTGAGTGGGAGAGGGAGAAGGAGTGAATGGGAGAAAGAGGGAGTGAGTGGGAGAGGGAGAGGGAGTGAGAGGGAGAAGGAGGGAGTGAGAGGAGAAGGAGGGAGTGAGAGGGAGAGGCCGGGAGCAGGAGAGGGTGAGGGAGTGAGAGGGAAAGGGAGTGAGTGGGAGAGGGAGAAGGAGGGAGTGAGTGGGAGAGGGAGTGAGGGGAGAAGGAGTGAGCAGGAGAGGGTGAGGGAGTGAGTGGGAGAAGGAGTGAGCAGGAGAGGGTGAGGGAGTGACGGGCAGAGGGAGTGAAAGGGAAAGGGAGTGAGTGGGAGATGGAGAAGGAGAGAGTGAGTGGGAGAGGGAGTGAATGGGAGAGGGAGAAGGAGAGAGTGAGTGGGAGAGGGAGTGAGAGGGAGAGGCAGTGAACAGGAGAGAGTGAGGGAGTGAATGAGTGGGAGAGGGACTGAGTGGGAGAAAGAGAAGGTGGGAGTGAGAGGGAAAGGGAGTGAGTAGAAGAGGGAGAATGAGGGAGTGAGTGAGAGAAGGAGAAGGAGGGAGTGTAGGAGAGGGAGAATGAGGCAGTGAGTGGGAGAGGGAGTGAGTAGGAGAGGGAGAAGGAGGGAGTGTAGGAGAGGGAGAAGGAGGGAGTGAGTGGGAGAGGGAGTGAGAGGGAAAGGGAATGAGTGGGAGAGGGAATGAGAGGGAGAAGGAGTGAGCAGGAGAGGGAGAGGGGGTGAGTGGGTGAGGGGGAGCGGGAGTGAGGGGGAGACGGTGAGGGAATGAGTGGAGAGGGAGTGAGGGGGTGAGGGGGAGGGAGTGAATGGAGAGGGAGTGAGAGTGAAATGGACAGAGGGAGTGAGGGGGAATGACAGAGAGAGTGAGTGAGCAGGAGAGGAAACGAGCGGGAGAGAGAGTGAGGCGGAGAGGAAGGGAAAGTGAGATAGAGAGGGAGTGAGTGGGAGTGAGCAGGAGCAGGACTGTGTGAGAGAGGGAGGGAAGGGGAGTGAGTGGGAGAAGGAGGGAGCGGGAGTGAGAGGGAGAAGGAATGAGCAGGAGAGGGAGAGGGAGTGAGTGGGAGAAGGAGGGAGTGAGTGGGAGAGAGAATGAGAGGGAGAAGGAGGGAGTGAGTGGGAGAAGGAGGGAGTGAGTGGGAGAGGGAGTGAATGGGAGAAGGAGGGAGTGAGTGGGAGAGAGAATTAGAGGGAGAAGGAGTGAGTGAGTGAGGGGGAGAAGGAGTGAGCAGGAGAGGGTGAGGGAGTGACGGGGAGAGGGAGTGAGAGGGAAAGGGAGTGAGTGGGAGATGGAGAAGGAGAGAGTGAGTGGGAGAGGGAGTGAATGGGAGAACGAGGGAGTGAGTGGGAGAGGGAGGGAGAGGGAGAGGCAGTGAACAGGAGAGAGTGAGGGAGTGAATGGGAGGGAGAGGGACTGAGTGGGAGAAGGAGAAGGTGGGAGTGAGAGGGAAAGGGAGTGAGTAGGAGAGGGAGAATGAGGGAATGAGTGGGAGAAGGAGAAGGAGGGAGTGTAGGAGAGGGAGAAGGAGGCAGTGAGTGGGAGAGGGAGTGAGTGGGAGAGGGAGTGAGAGGGAGAAGGAGTGAGCAGGAGAGGGAGAAGGAGGGAGTGAGTGGGAGAGGGAGTGAGTGGGAGAGGGAGTGAGAGGGAGAAGGAGTGAGCAGGAGAGGGTGAGGGAGTGAGTGGGTGAGGGGGAGAGGGAGTGAGGGGGAGAGGGTGAGGGAATGAGTGGAGAGGGAGTGAGGGGGAGAGGGGGAGGGAGTGAATGGACAGAGGGAGTGAGGGGGAATGAGAGAGAGAGTGAGCAGGAGAGGAAGTGAGCGGGAGAGAGAGTGAGGCGGAGAGGAAGGGAAAGTGAGATAGAGAGAGGGAGTGAGTGGGAGTGAGCAGGAGCAGGACTGTGTGAGAGAGGGAGGGAAGAGGAGTGAGTGGGGGAAGGAGGGAGCGGGAGTGAGAGGGAGAAGGAATGAGCAGGAGAGGGAGAGGGAGTGAGTGGGAGAAGGAGGGAGTGAGTGGGAGAGAGAATTAGGGAGCGGGAGTGAGAGGGAGAAGGAAGGAGAGGGAGTTAGCAGGAGGAGGAAGGAGAGGGAGTGAGCAGGCAGGGGAAGGAGAGGGAGTGAGCAGGAGGGGGAGTGAGTGAAGAGTAGAAGAAGGAGGGAGAGGGAAATGAAGTGAGAGGGAGAAGGAGGGAGGGAGAGGGAGTGAGTGGGAAAGGGAGGGAGAGGGAGTGAGTGGGAAAGGGAGGGAGAGGGAGAGGGAGGGAGTGAGTGGGAGAAGGAGGGAGTGAGTGGGAGAGGGAGAGGGAGTGAATGGGAGAAGGAGGGAGTGAGTGGGAGAGGGAGAGGGAGTGAATGGGAGAAGGAGGGAGTGAGTGGGAGAGGGAGTGAAAGGGAGAAGGGGGGAGTGAGTGGGAGAGGGAGAGGGAGTGAATGGGAGAAGGAGGGAGTGAGTGGGAGAGGGAGTGAAAGGGAGAAGGGGGGAGTGAGAAGGAGAGGCCGGGAGCAGGAGAGGGTGAGGGAGTGAGAAGGAAAGGGAGTGAGTGGCAGAGGGAGAAGGAGGGAGTGAGTGGGAGAAGGAGTGAGTGGGAGAGGATGAGGAAGTGAGGGGGAGAGGGAGTGAGAGTGAAATGGACGGAGGGAGTGAGAGGGAGAGGGAGTGAGGCGGAGAGGAAGGGAGAGTGAGATGGTGAGTGGGAGTGAGCAGGAGAGGGACTGAGTGGGAGAGGGAGAGAAAGGGAGTGAAGAGGAGAGGGAGTCAGTGGGAGAAGGAGGGAGAGGGAGTGAGAGGGAGAAGGAGTGAGCAGGAGAGGTTGAGGGAGTGAGTGGGAGAAGGAGGGAATGAGTGGGAGCGGGAGTGAGTGGGAGAGAGAATGAGAGGGTGAGGTAGTGAGTGGTAGAGGGAGGGAGTGAGTGGGAGAGGGAATGAGAGGGAGTGGGAGATGGAGAGGGCGAGGGAGTGGGAGAAGGAGGAGAGGGAGTGAGAGGGTGAGGGAGTGAGTGGGAGAGGGCGAGGGAGTGAGTGAGAGAGGGTGAGGGAGTGAGAGGGAAATGGAGAGGAAGTGAGCCGGAGGTATGCAAAGCGATTACGTGGCTTATTATTCACACTGGTAGCTGCACAATTGGCCTTCGCTGTTCATCATTTTCAAATTTTTTTGTCTTTTATGTCCCAAGATACATTATTGATGCAATCAATCACATTGAATCGCTTCGCATTTTGAAATTTCTGCTTGCGGCATAATTAAAATTTTCCAAACTTCCCATTGGCTCTCAGTATTTTTCTCGTGAACGTGGTTGGGCTAAAAACTCTGTGCCTCAATAAACTGCAGGCTGTGAGGGTTAGCCTGTGCTGCCAGTTTCCACAAAACTGCCAATGTCTCGATTGCTCCAGGAATGGAGTAAATTCACAGTAAATTTACCCTGTGTCGCAGTAACTGAACTGTGATCTTTCACTGCTCCCTGGGCTGCCAGGATGAAAGATTTCACTGGCCAATTTTCCTGGATTGTCTTGTTGTCTCTGTGAACTAATCTCCAGACCCTGCTGTAAGGAAAACCTCAAGAGGAGAAACATCAGGGGCAACAGAAAAAGAAGTTGAAGTTTTATCCTCATTTTCCTTGAATATTTTTTCTTGGTAATTGCCAAAAAACATCAAAGGTGATGGGAGTATAAGGTCTTACCAGGAGTAGAGAATCAACCAAACCAATCACAAAGTGTTTCCTCATTGTCCAGTTACCTGAAAGTTAACAGGATGCCGTCAAGATGGCAGGAGTATTGTGGGGAGGATGCAGTTGGCTGGAGGTCATGTGATGGCATCTCCAGGCCCACGAAGAGTTGGTAACCCTTGACCGCGACAGAGAAAATGAGGACAACTATTTGGTGAAATGATTGCAGTTTTAAGCAGAGATCATGTGACTCACTTCAGTGGGTGACACCAGTCACAGGCAAAAAGTAGGATCTTGCAAATCTGCCATCTGCTGGTGGAGAAAGTAGGAGCACGAGTAGGTCATTCTGCCTTTCAAATCTGATCTGCCATTTCATAGAATCATGGCTGATCCAACTCAGTCCCCTGGCCCTGTCGTTCCTTGGAAACATGTAATATTTTGGCCTCAACCATCCCACTGTCTGGGTGAAAATGTTTCTCCTCGGTTTCTCCCACGACAGATGTGAAAAAGGGGCTGAGTGCAAGAGTGCCACTTTGTGGCCATAGCAACTGGGGTGAAAATAAAATCACCTCCCTTCTTTCTTTACAATGGATCAGTTTGCATTTGACAAGCAGATGAGGATGGCGCATAATCTCAAAGCACTTCACGTGCCATCATTGTTCTTGAAACGCGGTGACATTTGTGGGCACCCAGCAACATACAAGAAGGGGATTTGGCTGCTGTTTGTAATGTGGTCAAGACTACCCCTAACCCCCACTCATGTCTTAGGATCGCTCACATCCACCTAATAACTCAATCTATCAGCACCTCTGACCACAGAATGCTTTTTCTACACTGCTTAGAACTGCCCTTAGCCGCATCTAGATTCTCAACTGAGCACATGCACCATGTGGGGCAATGCCAAAAGAAAAACTGATACTTCGAGTCATGGAGATGTACAGCATGGACACAGACCCTTTGGACCAACTTGTCCATTACTAAATTACTCTAGTCCCATTGGGCCCCTATCCCTCTACACCCTTCCTATTCATGTACCCATCCAGATACCTTTCAAGTGTTGTAATTGTACCAGCCTCCACCACTTCCTCTGGCAGCACATTCCAAAACTTCATCACCCTCTGTGTGAAAAAGTTGCCCCTTAGGTCCCTTTTATATCTTTCTCCTCTCACCCTAAACCTATGTGCTCCAGTTTCGGGCTCCCCCACCTCAGGGAAAAGACCTTGTCTATTTACCCTATCCATGCCCCTCATGATGTTATAAACCTCTATAAGGTCACCCCTCAGCCTCTGATGCTCCTGTGAAAACAGTCCCAGCCTGTTCAGCCTCTCCCTATAGCTCAAACCCTTCAACCCCGGCAATATCCTTGTAAATCTTTCCTAAACCCTTTAGTATAGCAGGGAGACCACAATTGAACACAATATTCTGAAAGTGGCCTCACCAATGTCATACAGTCATACAGCACGGAAACAGACCCTTCGTCCAACCAGTCTGTGCCAACCATAATCCCAAACTAATCTAGTCCCACCTGCCTGCCCCTGGCCCATATCCCTCCAAACCTTTCTTATTCATGTCCTTATCCAAATATCCTTTAAATGTGCCTATATCCACCATTTCCTCAGGAAGTTTATTCCACATGTGAGCCACCCTCTGTGTAAAAAAATTGCCCCCATGTCTTTTTTGCACCTTAAAAATGTGCCCCCTCGTCTTGAAGTGCCCCATCCTAGGGAAAAGACACCTGCCATTAACCCTATCCGCTCCCCTCATGATTTTATGGCAAGGATGCCAAATACTTCCTTCACTACCATGTCCAGCCAAGCCTCCAGTTTGGAGTGGTGTTGCTAGGATGGACATGGGCACCCTCCAAGGAGGATATGTGTTAGAGCTCTGAAGAAGAAGAGGAAAAGCGAGCTGCCGGTTCAGAAGCAGCAAACTCAGAACCCACTCAGACCAAGCCAGCATCTCTGTTATCAGATCAGGGAGTTTCTGAGCTGGAATATCCCATCTCAGTATCTCAGGCTATCGGCTGACCAAAGTCGAATTGTCAACGCCATTCTGGAAATCACTTGGCCGGGCGGAAGAAAAGAGACTTGCCGTTAAAGTTTTTCTTCTTGCACTCACCAGGGCAGAATCGCAACAATACAAAATCTTCAAGGGAACAACAGTTTATATTGCCCAAGCAAAGGGTGCTGATTGGTTGATATATCATCCTGATTGACTGAGGCATTGCCATGCAGAATATACCAGGGCTTCATTGGTCATGGCTCCTCAGATACTGAAACAGTCCATGTCCATATAAGGCTGTGAGGCAAGAAGATGTAGGAGCAGCAGGAGGCCATTCAGCCCATCCAGTCTGCTCCACCATTCAAATGAGGTCATAGTTGATCCAATAAGCCCCAACTCCACTTTCCTGTCTTTTCCCCATAACCCTCCAATCCCCTTCCTGATTACAAATCCCTCTGTCTCAGCCTTCAATATACTTACTTATCCCCGACAGCCCTCTGTGGGAAAGAATTCCACAGATTCACTCCCTCTGAGAGAAGAAATTCCTGAAGAAAGTCCTGGATGTTTGTGAGTATAGTGCCAATCAAGTGGGATGCTTTGTTCTGGATGGTGTCAACGTTTCTACATCCCCCGTGGAATCTTGGATGTTACAATAAGGTCACCTCTCATTCTTCTAAACCCCAATGAGTTCAGGCCCAACCTCCTCAACCTCTCCTCACGAGACAGTCCCTCCATACCCGGGATCAGTCGAGTGTACCTTCTCTGGGCTGCCTCCAATGTCAGTCTGCCTTTCCTCAGGTAAGGGGACCCAAACCTGTTCACAGTATCCCAGCTGTGGTCTGACTGGTGTCTTGTATAGTTTTAGCAAAATCCTCCCTATTTTTTATTGGCCCAGTGAGAACCGGACAATATCCAGGCTTGGGCCAATAGGTGGCAAGGAGCATTCAGAGCACGCAAGTGCCAGGTGGTGACAGTCTCCAATAAGAGGCAATCTAACCACTGACCCTTGACATTCAATGGCATTACTTTCACTGATTTCCCTACTGTCAATATCCTGGGGGTTACCACTGATCAAAAACTGAACTCACCATACAAACACAGTGGCTACAATAGCAGGTAAGAGTCAAGGAATCCTGCAGCAAGTAACTCATCACCTGTCTCCCTAGGCCCTGTACCACCATCTACAAGGCACAAGTCAGAAGTGAGCTGGACTACTTCCCAGTTGCCTGGATGGGGGCAGCTCCAACAACACTCAAGAAGCTCGACACCATCCAGGACAAAGCAGCCACTTGATTGGCACAACATCCACAAACACCCACTCCCTCCCCCACCGTTGCGGAGTAACAGCAGTGTGTACCATCTACAAGATGCTCTGCAGGAATTCACCAAAGATCCTCAGACAGCACCTTTCAAACCCAAGACCACTTCCATCTAGAAGGACAAGGGCAGCAGATACGTGGGAACACCACCCTCTGAAAATTCCCTCTCTCAGGGCATTGTGGGTCAACCCACAGCACATGGACTGTAGTGGTTCAAGATGGCAGCTCACCCCCACCTTCTCAAGGGGGCAACTAAGGATGGGGCAATAAATACTGGGCCAGGCCACATCCCTAAATGAGCCAAATCAAATTCCCAAGCTCAAACGAGTCTGAAGATTCATCTCCTTCTCTGTGCTGAGCTAACTCAGGCAGTTGGGAATTGGCACTTCTGCATTTAATTCCCAGTATCTCTAAACTGAAAGGAGAACAACTGCAGGGATACTGTTGGCCTCAAGGGCACTGTCCTAAGGTGGAGAAGATAAATCAGCTGCTCCTTCATATTCATATTTGAATACTGGGCAAAAACAAAACTCACTGTTTGTGTCTGCGATCCAGGCTGCTGGTAATCAGCCTAGGCCCGTGTGGAACCTGGGCAAACTCTTGATGAGCCATCACTGAACATGAGCCAGTGTTTTGCGAGAGAATCTTAATGTTTTGTTTCTTGATTTATAGAAACAAACTGTGCTTATTTACTCTGAATAAAAAACATTTGAGGAGTTGTGGGGTTTGATGCCCAGCCTGGAGTTAACCAGGCTGTCACTCATTTGGCTGTCTCATTTGTTAGCCTACCCACTGGGCAGTATGTGAAGTGGCCCTTCTCACCGGTTGGCATGCGCACTTGGCTCAATCTGCAAAATGTAGTGCAAACTTCTAATTCGATGCTGCCAATGTGCCTTCCTGCTGCTAGCGCAAGTACCTAGGATGCTTGGCACTGCATGTCGGGATGGAAATGCTGCCTGTATTTTGTGAAACGATTACCCGGCCGGTGAGCACCCAAAATAGAGGCCCCTGTATTTTGCGGCTGTATTTCATGGCTATCGTCTCTGTCCTGCCTCTTAGTTGCCTCACATTCTGTATCAAACAGTCAACTCTTAAGTCTTCAAGAACATTAAATAGGCCCAACTCAGGAGTCAAATCTGACGTAAAGCACAGTTGACCAGAACTGACTGCAAGTGGGATAGTATTCAAGGTGTGAGCACAGAGTGGGATCAACAGGCCCAAGTGTGATGATGAACAAGTGTGAACCTGGCAGTTCAGCGCAGGCAGCAGTTTGGTGCCTGTTGGACTTTAGTGCCAGTGAGAATGTGCTGTAGGCAGTGGTTTGGTGCAGGTGGAAGCTTGGTGTTGGTGAGAATTTGATGTTTGTGTGGGTTTGGTGGCAGCAGAAGTTTGGTGTTACTGGGAGTTTAGTGTTAGTTGAAGTTTGGTGTTGGTGAGAATTTGGTGCTAACGAGAGTGTTAGTGTGAGTTTGGTAGCAGTGGGCATTTGATGTTGGGGAGAGTTTGGTGTTAGTGAGTTTGATATTGTTGAGTATTTGATAACATTGAGGGTTTGTTGCCAGTGGGAATTTGGTGCTGGTACGAGTTTGATGTTGGTAAGAGTTTAATACCAATTGGAGTTTGGTGTTAATGTGAGTTTGGTACTAGTGTGCATTTGGTGTTGATGAGAGTTTGATGTTGGTGGGTATTTGGTGCTAGCGGGAGTTTGGTGTTAGTGGAAGTTTAGTATTAGTGAGAATTTGGTGCCAGTGGGGGTTTGGTATTGGTGAGAGTTCGATGTTGGTAGGAGTTTGGTGTTGGTGGGAATTTGTGCCAGTGGGAATTTCATGTTGGTGTGAGTTGGGTCTTGGTGGGGATTTGGTACCAGTGGCAGTTTGGTGTTGGTGAAAGTTTGGAACCTGCGGGAGTTCAGTGTTGGTGAAAATTTGGTGTTAGTGGGAGTTTAGTGTTGGTGAGAATTTGGTGTTAGTGGGAGTTTGGTGTTGGTGAGAATTTGGTGATGGCAGATGGCAGGAGTTTGGTGTAGGTGAGAATTTGGTGCCAGTGGGAGTTTGGTATTGGTGCAAATATGGTGTTGGCAGGGGTTTGGTGCCAGTGGGAGTTTGGTGTTGGTGCAAGTTTTGTGCCGGTGGGAGATTTTGGTGTTGGTGCAAGTTTGGTGTTGATGAGAATTTGGTGTTGGTGGGGGTTTGCTGTTAGTGGGATTTTGGTGTTGATGCAAGTTTGGTTTTGGTGGGTGTTTGGTGCCAGTGAGAGTTTGGTGATGATTAGACATTGGTGCTGCTGAGAGTTTGTTGCCAGTGGCAGTTTGACATTGCTGAGAATTTGGTGTTCGTGTGAATTTGGTGTTGGTGAGAGTTTGGTGCCAGTGGGAGTTTGGTGCCAGTCGGAGTTCAGTGTTGTGGGAGATTGGTGTTGGTGAGAGTTTTGTGCCAGTGGGAGATTGGTGTTGGTGAGAGTTTTGTGCCGGTGGGAGATTGGTGTTGGTGAGAGTTTGGTGCCGGTGGGAGATTGGTGTTGGTGAGAGTTTGGTGCTGGTGGGAGATTGGTGTTGGTGAGAGTTTTGTGCCAGTGGGAGAGTGGTGTTGGTGAGAGTTTTGTGCCAGTGGGAGATTAGTGTTGGTGAGAGTTTGGTGCCAGTGGGAGATTGGTGTAGGTGAGAGTTTGGTGCCATTGGGAGAGTGGTGTTGGTGAGAGTTTTGTGCCAGTGGGAGATTGGTGTTGGTGAGAGTTTGGTGCCGGTGGGAGATTGGTGTTGGTGAGAGTTTTGTGCCAGTGGGAGATTAGTGTTGGTGAGAGTTTGGTGCCAGTGGGAGATTGGTGTTGGTGAGAGTTTTGTGCCATTGGGAGAGTGGTGTTGGTGAGAGTTTTGTGCCAGTGGGAGATTGGTGTTGGTTGGGGTTTGTTGTTAGTGAGAGTTTGGTGCTTGTGGGAGTTTGATGTTGGTGAGACGTTGGTGTTGGTGGGAGCTTGGTAGGGAAGGGAAACGAGCTTTTTTTTTATACCTTATTTCATCCTCCACCCACTTGTGAACTTTTAGTGGCATTAATTAGGTGAGTGAGTCGGTAACCTTTTAGTGTGACCAATGACTTTATTCCCCCATCTACAGGCAGTTTAAAGTGGTACTCAGGAAATGTAATTATTACATTCAATCTATTGCTTAGCTATTTAAGCAACTGACTATGGCAATAGATATTAGTTGAGTGACATTTTGAAACTAGAACCGGATTAATTAAATAAAGCACGATGGAGGTGGAAGAGCAGTGGATGATATGTTGTAGCTGTAGAAAGTGGGAGCTGCTGGACACCAAAGTGAACCACCCTACCACACCCGGAGTAAAGGTTTATAGCTCAAGGACTTTCAGCACTGAGGTGATGAGCTAGAGTCTGAACTTCGGACACTGCAATGCATCGGGGAAGGGAGAAAGTGACCTGGAGATTTTATTCCAGGAGACAGTCCCAGGCCTTCGGCTGGGTGCTTCTGATTTGGTCAGGGTCTGGCTGAGGCTGGTGTAAACAGTAAGAAAGGCAGCTCAGGCTCCAGAGATAGCACTGAAGGAGCCTCAGGCCCTGGAATTGTCCAACAGCTTGGAGGGTCTTGTTCCCTGTGCGGACGAGAGCTGGGACTACAGGGTGATTGAGTAAACTGGGGACTGCAGCATCATGCAAAGAGCCATTCCAGTCAGAGGAGGAATGCAGTTGTTGAAGGGATATTCAGTATATTTAGCAGGATCGATGAGACTGTGAACCTCGAAGGCTGTGTTGCCTGTCTGCTGCCAGGATTATGGACATCTTCTCCTAGATGAAGAGGTACTTGGGGTGAAAGCAAATTTATAAATACAAACATCAAAGCCAAGGCTCTAGGAGAGTACATTAGTGTGGGTGCAGAGTAATAGAGAGGAATTAAGTCTGCAATGGTCGTAGTGCATCAAAGAGGATTTTCCATGCGGGGGATAGCAGTAAATAAAAATTGAAGTAATATTATCAGAATATGTGGAGCATCCGCACAAACAGAAATGAAAGATTTCAATCTAATTGCCATTACAGAAACATGGTTACAAGGGGACCAAAGTTGGAAAATAAATATTTCAGGGTAAACAACATTTCAAAAAGACAAGCAAAATGGAAAAGGATGAAAAGGTAGCCCTGATCCTAAAGATGGCATCAGGATGTTTGTAAGAAAGAGTCTTAACTCAGTCAGGAAGCAGAATCAGAAACAAAGGCAAAAAATGCTGGAAAAGCTCAGCAGGTTTGGCAGCATCTGTGAAGCAAAATTAGAGTTAATGTTTGGGGTTGAATGACCCTTCCTCAGACCAGTATGGGTGGAGATTTAAGAATAACAAGGTCAGAAAATGCTGGTGGAGGCAGGTTATCGGGCTCTGAATGGTTATGCCATTTGAAAGGACATTAAGCAATAAATTGTTTGGGTTTATAACAAAGATGATTTAAAAGTCATGGGGGACTGCACTCTTCATATAGACTGAACCAAACCAAAGGTGGTCTGGAGAATGTGAAACAAAAACAGAAATTGCTGGTGAAACTCAGCAGGTCTGGCAGCATCGGTGGGATGAAAACAGAGTTAATGTTTTGAGACTGATGACTTTTCATCAGAAAGGATAACAGCGAGGAAAAAATGGTATTTATGCTGAAGTATAGAACTGGGAACAAGAGGAGAGCAGAAAGATGGAGGTAGAGCCCAGAGAGAGAGCGCGCGATAGAGTCATAGAGATGTACAGCACAGAAACAGACCCTTCAGTCCATGCCGACCATATATCCCAACCCAATCTAGTCTCACCTGCCAGCACCCGGCCCATATTCCTCCAAACCCTTCCTATTCATATACCCATCCAGATGCCTTTTAAATGTTGCAATTGTACCAGCCTCCACCACATCCTCTGGCATAGGGTCATAGAGATGTACAGCATGGAAACAGACCTTTCAGCCCACTCATCCATGCCAACCAAATATCCTAAACTAATCTAGTCCCATTTGCCAGCACTTGGCCCATATCCTTCTAAACCCTTCCTATTCATATACCCATCCTGATGCCTCTTAAATGTTGCAATTGTACCAGCCTCCACCATTTCCTCTGGTAGCTCATTCCATACACGTACCACCCTCTGCATGAGAAAGTTGTCCCTCTGATCTCTTTTAAATCTTGCCCCTCTCACCTGGGACTCCCCGACCCCAGAGAAAAGTCCTTGTTATTTACCCTATCCATGCCCCTCATGATTTTATAAACCTCTATAAGGTCACCCCTCAGCCTCCGACGCACCAGGGAAAACAGCCCCAGCCTGTTCAGCCTCTCCCTATAGCTCAAACCCTCCAACCCGGGCAACATCTTTGTAAATCTTTTCTGAACCCTTTCAAGTTTCACAACATCTTTCTGATAGGAAGGAGACCAGAATTGCACGCAATATTCCAACAGTGGCCTAACCAATGTCCTGTACAGCCACAACATGACCTCCCAACTCCTGTGCTCAATGCACTGACAAATAGGGAAAAGGTGGATTATGTGTGGCGGACGTGATAGGAGAAGCTGAATAAGTGATACTGAGAGCTGAGGGTAGCAGAGAATGGATAATCTGTGCTGAACGTAAACCATATCATAGGACTGAGAGTGAGTGGGACTGAGTTGAGTCCCAGGACTCAACATTGAGTTCAATACTTTTACAGCCTGATTTCCATCCTTCCATGGCTTTCCCACCCCACACCTGGTCTTGTCATGACATGGGTTGCTTTTAGTACAACCAACCCACTCTCACCCACTGTCCGTGCAATGTTATAAATCATTTAATAGACTGCAATCCTTATGAACATGCAAACGTACAAAATAGGAGCCGAAGTAGACTATTTGGCCCCTCGATCCTGCTCTGTCACTCAGCAAGATCAAGGCTGATTCATTAGTGTATTGAATTCCACATTACCCATCTGCTAACTCCTGATAACCCTCGATTCCTCTGACCAACAAGGATCTATTTACTTGCTATTAGATAGGGCTTTGCTGAGATCACATCTGGAATACTGTGCACAGTTCTGATCCGATCTCCATATTTAGAGAATAATGGACTTGTATCGGGGGGTGGGACAGGGACCACGTTCTGATCTCTGTATCTAAGGAGGGATCTACTTGTATCGGGGGTGGGACAGGGACCACATTCTGATCTCTGTGTCTAAGGAGGGATCTACTTGTATCGGGGGTGGGACAGGGACCACATTCTGATCTCTGTATCTAAGGATGGATCTACTTGTATCGGGGGTGGGACAGGGACCACGTTCTGATCTCTGTGTCTAAGGAGGGATCTACTTGTATCGGGGGTGGGACAGGGACCACGTTCTGATCTCTGTATCTAAGGAGGGATCTACTTGTATCGGGGGGTGGGACAGGGACCACATTCTGATCTCTGTATCTAAGGAGGGATCTACTTGTATCGGGGTGTGGGACGGGGCCCACATTCTGATCTCTGTACCTAAGGAGGGATCTACTTGTATCGGGGGGTGGGACAGGGACCACGTTCTGATCTCTGTACCTAAGGAGGGATCTACTTGTATCGGGGGGTGGGACAGGGACCACGTTCTGATCTTTGTGTCTAAGGAGGGATCTACTTGTATCGGGGGTGGGACAGGGACCACATTCTGATCTCTGTGTCTAAGGAGGGATCTACTTGTATCGGGGGGTGGGACAGGGACCATGTTCTGATCTTTGTGTCTAAGGAGGGATCTACTTGTATCGGGGGGTGGGACAGGGACCACGTTCTGATCTTTGTGTCTAAGGAGGGATCTACTTGTATCGGGGGTGGGACAGGGACCACATTCTGATCTCTGTGTCTAAGGAGAGATTTTGCTTCTATCAGAGGTTGGACAGTGACCGTTGGAGCAGAAATTAGGCCATTCGGCCCATCAACTGTGCTCCACCATTCAATCATGGCTGATAAGTTTTTCAACCCCATTCTCCCGCTTTCTCCCCCTAACCCTTAATCTCCTTGATATTCAAGAACCTATCTGTCTGTGTCTTAAATCTACTCAATGACCCGGCCCCCACAGCCTTCTGTGGCTGTGAATTCCATAGATTCCCCACTCTCTGGCTGAAGAAGTTTCTCCTTATCTCCATTCTGAAAGGCCTTCCCTTCACTCTAAGGCTGTGCCCTTGGGTGCTAGTCTCTCCTCCCAATGGGAACATCTCCCCCACATCCACTCTGTCCAGGCCATTCCGTATTCTGTATGTTTCAGTTAGATCCCCCCACATCCTTCTAAACTCCATCGAGTATAAACCCAGAGTCCTCAAACGTTCCTCAGATGTGCAGCTTTTCATTCCTGGGACCATTCTTGTGACCTTCCTCTGTTCCAGGGCCAGTCCATCCTTCCTGAGATATAGGGCACAAAACTGTACACAATACTCCAAATGTGCTCTGATCAGAGCCTTATAGAGCCTCAGAAGTACATCCCCACTTTTATATTCAAGTCCTCTCAAAATAAATGCCATCATTGCATTTGCTTTCCTGACTACTGACTCAACCTGCAGGTTTACCTTGAGAGAATCCGGGACTAGAATTCCCAAGTCTCCTTGCACTTCAAACTTCAGAATTTTCTCCCCATTTGGAAAATAGTCCATGCCTCGATCCTTCTGTCCAAAGTGCATGACCTCACACTTTCCCATGTTGTATCCCACCTGCCACTTCTTTGCTCACTCTCCTACCCTGTCCGAATCCTTCTGCAGCTTCCCCGCCTCCTCAATGCTACCTGTCCCTCTACCTATCTTTGTATCATCTGCAAACTTAGCCAGAATTCCCTCAGTTCCTTCATCGAGATTGTTCATGTATAAAGTGAGAAGTTGTGGTCCCAAGACTGAACCTTTGGAACATCACTTGTCACCGGCTGCCATCCTGAGAAGATCCTTTTATCCCCACTCTCTGCTTTCTGCCTGTCAGCCAATCATCTCTCCATATCAGCACCTTGCCTCTGACACCATGGGCCCTTATCTTACTCAGTAGCCTCCTGTGCAGCACCTTGTCAAAGGCCTTCTGGAATGATCTCCCCTTGATGAAACCATACTGACTTTGTCCTATTTTACCATATACTTCCAAGTGTTCAGAAGTCTTAAGACGTATTAAGGGCGCCACTGTGGCTCTGTGGTTAGCACTGCTGCCTCACAGTACCAGGGACCCAGGTTCAATTCCAGCCTAGGGTGATTGTCTGTGTGGAGTTTGCATGTTCTCTCCGTGTCTGCATGGGTTTGCTCCACTTTCCTCCCACAATCCCCTGATGTGCAGGTTAGCTGAATTGGCCATGCTAAATTGCCCGTAGTGTTCAAGGATGTGTATGTTAGGTACCCTAGTCAGGTGTAAATGTAGAGTGATGGGTTTGAGGGCGATACTCTTTAGAGGGTTGGTGTAGACTTGTTGGGCCGAAGGGCCTGATTCTGCACTGTAGGGATTCTAATTCTCATCCTTCACAATAGATTCCAGGATCTTACCCATGACTGAGGTTAGGCTAATCAGTCTGTAATTTTCCATCTTTTGCCTTACTCCCTTTTTTAAACAGGATGTCACGTTAGTGATTTTCCAGTTCTCTGAGACCCTCCCTGATTCTAGTGATTCCTGAAAGATCACCACTGATGCCTCCGCTATCTGTTCAGTTAACTCCCTTAGAACTCTGTGGTGTAGTCCATCTGGTCCAGGTGATATATCCGCCTTTAGGCCATTCCGTTTTCCTAGCACCTTCTCCTTGGCGATGGCCACCATACTCAGCTCTGCCCCCTCACTCTCTTGAATCTTTGAGATATTACTCATGCCTTCCATCATGAAAACTGATGCAAAGTAATTATTCAATTCCTCAGCCATTTCCTTGTTCCCCACTACTCTCTCTCCAGCATCATTTTTCACAGCCCAATCTCCACTTTTGCCTCTATTTTGCCCTTTATATATCTAAAAAAAACTCTTACAGTCTTCCTTTATATTACTGGCTAGCTTACCCTCATATTTAATCTTCTCCCTCCTTATTTCATTTTTTTGTTGCTCTCTGTTGGCCTTTGTAGGCTTCACAGTCCTCTGGTTTCCCACTGCCCTTCACCACATTAATGCTTCTGCTTTTATGCTATCCCTGACTTCCCTTGTCAGCCATGATTGCCTCATCCTCCCTGCACTATGCTCCTTTCTCCTCGGGATGAATCTCTGCTGTCTCTCCTGAATTACCCTCAGGAATCCCTGCCGTTGCTGTCTCACTGTCTTTCCTGCTGGGCTCCTCTCGCTCTCCCCAGCTCCTCCCTCCTCTGTCTGCCGTTGCCTTTATTCAACTGTAATACTATTATCTCTGATTCGCTCTTCTCCCTCTCAAATTGCAGAGTAAATTCAATCACCCTATGATCACTGCCTCTTAAGGGTTCCTTCACCTTAAGCTCTCTTATCAAGTCTGCCTCATTGCACAATACTAAATCCAGTATTGCCTGTTCCCTAGTGGGCTCCACAAGCTGCTCAAAAAAGCCATCTCATACACATTCCACACAGTCCTTTTCTTGCAATCCACTTCCCAGTCCACCTGCATATGGAAATCCCTATGATCACTGTAATTTTGCCTTTCTTATACATCTTTTCTATCTCCTGGTGTATGTTGTGCCCTAGATCCTGATTACTATTTGGAGGCCTGTCCATAACTCCAAGTATCGTTTTTTTTACCGTTGTGGTTCCTCAATTCTACCCACACAGCATTCTACAGCATCTGACCCTTCTTTGTTTCATTTCTTAGTAATAAGGCAACCTCACCCCCTCTGCCCACCTGCCTAACTTTTCAATAGGATGGACATCCTTGAATATTCAGCTCCCAATCCTGAACCCCTTGGAGCCACGACTTTGTGATATCCACCACGTCTTACCACGCAATTTTGATCAGCGCCACAATCTCATTTACCTTATTCCTTATACGATCTGCATTCATATATAACACCTTCACACCTGTATTAACCGTCCCACTTCTCATTGTCATTCGTTTATCTAGTGTGCTTGAAGTTTGATTGCTAACACTTTCCATGCACTCGGTCCTATTTCTGTCTGTGCTGGAGATTTTAATAACCTCTGCTGAGTTCTGCAATCTCACCTCCTCCTTTAATTCAGATTTTCTAATTTCCCTAATAACAGAGCACTACCCCACCCCATCCCCCATTTTGTTTAAAGCCCTGTTAAATTAAGCCCTGTTTAGTGAAAGACCACGTTCTAATCTCTGTATCTAAGGAGGGATCTACTTATATCAGGGGTGGGACAGGGACCACATTCTGATCTCTGTATCTAAGGAGGGATCTACTTGTATCGGAGGGTGAGACGGGGACCACGTTCTGATCTCTGTGTCTAAGGAGGGATCGACTTGTATCGGGGGTGGGACAGGGACCACGTTCTGATCTCTGTGTCTAAGGAGGGATCGACTTGTATCGGGGGGTGGGGCGGGGCCCACGTTCTGATCTCTGTATCTAAGGAGGGATCTACTTGTATCGGGCGGTGGGACAGGGACCACGTTCTGATCTCTGTATCTAAGGAGGGATCTACTTGTATCGGGGGGTGGGGCGGGGCCCACGTTCTGACCTCTGTATCTAAGGAGGGATCTACTTGTATCGGGGGGTGGGACAGGGACCACGTTCTGAACTCTGTATCTAAGGAGGGATCTACTTGTATCGGGGGGTGGGGCGGGGCCCACGTTCTGATCTCTGTATCTAAGGAGGGATCTACTTGTATCGGGGGTGGGACAGGGACCACGTTCTGATCTCTGTATCTAAGGAGGGATCTACTTGTATCGGGTTTGGGACAGGGCCCACGTTCTGATCTCTGTATCTAAGGAGGGATCTACTTGTATCGGGTTTGGGACAGGGCCCACGTTCTGATCTCTGTATCTAAGGAGGGATCTACTTGTATCGGGCGGTGGGACAGGGACCTCATCCTGATCTCTGTATCTAAGGAGGGATCTACTTGTATCGGGGGTGGGACAAGGACCACATTCTGATCTCTGTATCTAAGGAGGGATCTACTTGTATCGGGTTTGGGACAGGGCCCACATTCTGATCTCTGTATCTAAGGAGGGATCTACTTGTATCGGGCGGTGGGACAGGGACCTCATCCTGATCTCTGTATCTAAGGAGGGATCTACTTGTATCGGGGGTGGGACAAGGACCACATTCTGATCTCTGTACTTAAGGAGGGATCTACTTGTATCGGGTTTGGGACAGGGCCCACGTTCTGATCTCTGTATCTAAGGAGGGATCTACTTGTATCGGGTTTGGGACAGGTCCCACGTTCTGATCTCTGTACCTAAGGAGGGATCTACTTGTATCGGGGGGTGGGACGGGGACCACGTTCTGATCTCTGTACCTAAGGAGGGATCTACTTGTATCGGGGGTGGGACAGGGCCCACGTTCTGATCTCTGTATCTAAGGAGGGATCTACTTGTATCGGGTTTGGGACAGGGCCCACGTTCTGATCTCTGTATCTAAGGAGGGATCTACTTGTATCGGGTTTGGGACAGGGCCCACGTTCTGATCTCTGTATCGAAGGAGGGATCTACTTGTATCGGGTTTGGGACAGGGCCCACGTTCTGATCTCTGTATCTAAGGAGGGATCTACTTGTATCGGGTTTGGGACAGGGACCACGTTCTGATCTCTGTGTCGAAGGAGGGATCTACTTGTATCGGGGGGTGGGACAGGGACCACATTCTGATCTCTGTATCTAAGGAGGGATCTACTTGTATCGGGGGTGGGACAGGGACCACGTTCTGATCTCTGTATCTAAGGAGGGATCTACCTGTATCGGACGGTGGGACAGGGACCACATTCTGATCTCTGTATCTAAGGAGGGGTCTACTTGTATCGGGGGTGGGACAGGGACCACGTTCTGATCTCTGTATGTAAGGAGGGATCTACTTGTATCGGGTTTGGGACAGGGACCACGTTCTGATCTCTGTGTATAAGGAGGGATCTACGTGTATCGGGGGGTGGGACAGGGACCACGTTCTGATCTCTGTATCTAAGGAGGGATCTACTTGTATCAGGGGGTGGGACAGGGACCACATTCTGATCTCTGTACCTAAGGAGGGATCTACTTGTATCGGGCGGTGGGACAGGGACCTCATCCTGATCTCTGTATCTAAGGAGGGATCTACTTGTATCGGGGGTGGGACAAGGACCACATTCTGATCTCTGTACTTAAGGAGGGATCTACTTGTATCGGGGGGTGGGACAGGGACCACATTCTGATCTCTGTGTCTAAGGAGGGATCTACTTGTATCGGGGGGTGGGACATGGACCACATTCTGATCTCTGTATCTAAGGAGGGATCTACTTGTATCGGAGGGTGGGACAGGGACCACATTCTGATCTCTGTGTCTAAGGAGGGATCTACTTGTATCGGGGGTGGGACAGGGACCACGTTCTGATCTCTGTGTCTAAGGAGGGATCTACTTGTAACGGGTTTGGGACAGGGACCACGTTCTGATCTCTGTGTCTAAGGAGGGATCTATTTGTATCGGGTTTGGGACAGGGACCACATTCTGATCTCTGTATCTAAGGAGGGATCTACTTGTATCGGGAGGTGGGACAAGGACCACATTCTGATCTCTGTATCTAAGGAGGGATCTACTTGTATCGGGGGGTGGGACAAGGACCACGTTCTGATCTCTGTGTCTAAGGAGGGATCTACTTGTATCAGGGGGTGGGACAGGGCCCACGTTCTGATCTCTGTATCTAAGGAGGGATCTACTTATATCGGGTTTGGGACAGGGACCACATTCTGATCTCTGTATCTAAGGAGGGATCTACTTGTATCAGGTTTGGGACAGGGACCACATTCTGATCTCTGTATCTAAGGAGGGATCTACTTGTATCAGGTTTGGGACAGGGACCACATTCTGATCTCTGTGTCTAAGGAGGGATCTACTTGTATTGGAGGTGGTGTCGCAAAGATTCTTTCAATTAATCCTCGATATAAGAAGCTATGGTGAGAGTCTGAGTAAACGGGGTTGATGGTCTGTGCAGTTGAGCACAATGAGCAGGGATCTCATTGAGGCAGGCTTTATTCTGAAGGGCTTCGACGAAGTCAATACTGAGAAGCTGTTGCCCTCGGCTGGAGAATCAAGCACACACTGGGATGAGGGTGGTGGCGACTAGTCTCAGGGTAAGGGGATGATCATTTTGGGCTGAGTTCAGAAGACATTTCTTCCTTCAGAAGGTTTTGAGTTTTCACACATCTCTACCTCAGAGGGTTGTAGATGCTCCATCACTCAATACAGTTACAGCCAAGAAAGACAGAATTTTGATCTCTCAGTAACTCAAAGGAGCAGGCGGGAAAGTGGAATTGAAAACTCAAGGTCAGCCATGATCGTATCGAATGACAGATCAGGTCTGAGGGGCATAATGGTCTCTTATTCATATTTCTGGGGTTCAGAAACTGCCTAATCTTTTTGGTAGTGAGCCCAATGTAGGGCACACTCACTTTGAATGGTCAGGAATGCCGTGATCCATTTGTTTTCAAGTTCCATGATCATCTCTGTGTCAACCATGGCTCACTTGGTAGCACTTATGGCTTTGAGTTAGAAGATGGAGTCCCATTCCAGTAACACATACAAAATCTGAACTGATCCTTCCAGTGCTTAGGAAAAATGTTCTGTCAGGCAAGAAAACCTGAACTCAGACTGTATCTCCGTTGTCAGGTCAGCAAACAAAATCTCATGCAATTATTTTGTTGAAGCAGTGATTTTCCTCCTGCTTACTGGTTAACACTTGATTAACATCACTTAAAAAAGCAGACTTGAGTTTATAGGTGATAGATTAGGGAGGTGATAGCCTAGTGGTATTATCACTGTACTGTTAAACCAGAGACCCAGGTAATGTCCTGGGAAACCAGGTTTGAATCCTACCACGGCAGACAGTGGAATTTGAATTCACTAAAAATCTAGCATTAAGAGTCTAATGATGACCATGAATCCATTGTCGATTGTTGGAAAGCCCCATCTGGTTCACTACTGTCTTTTAGGGAAGGAAACTGCCATTCTTACCTGGTCTGGCCCACAAGTAACTCCAGACCCACAGCAATGAGGTTAACTCTTAATTGCTCTCAGGAATGGGCAATGAATGCTACATCCTCATCCTGTAAATGAATTTGTTAAAATCTTGCTTATGGAGACTGGCAGAGCCCTTTTGAGAATATAACAGAGCTTGGTTTTGTGCAGGGGAGGTCGTGCCTCACTCGATTGAGCTTTTTGGGGAGGTGACGAAGATGATCGATGAGGAAAAAGCGGTTGTCTACATGGTCTTCAGTAAAGCCTATAGCAAGGTCCCTCATGGCAGACTGATCCAAAAAGTGAAGTCACATGGTATCGGGGGGGTGAGCTGGCAATATGGGTACAGAACTGGCTTAGTCATAGGAGACAGGGTAGCGGTGGAAGGATGCTTTTCGGAATGGAGGGCTGTGACAAGTGGTGTTCCACAGGGGTCAGTGCTGGTCGTGGTCTATATAAATGATTTAGAAGAATACAGAGCTGGTCTAATTAGTAAGTTTGTGGACGATACAAAGATTGGTGGAGTTGTGGATAGTGAGGAGGATTGTCAGAGGATACAGCAGGATATAGATCAGGTGGAGGCATGGACTGAAAAATGGCAGATGAAGCTTAATCCAGACAGGTGTGAGGTGCTGGATTTTGGAAGGTCAGGTACAGGGGGAAATGATACAGTGAATGGCAGGACCCTCAGGAGGATTGATATGCAGATGGGTCTGGGGGTACAGGTCCACAGCTCCCTGAAGGTCACAGCGCAGGGAGATAAGGGAGTAACAAAGGCCGATGGCATGCTCCCCTTCATTGGAAGGGGCATTGAGTATAAGGATAGACAAGTTCTGCTGCAGCATTATAGAACATAGAACAATACAGCACAGAACAGGCCCTTCAGCCCAGGATGTTGTGCCAAACATCTATCCTAGATTAAGCACCCATCCATGTACCTATCCAATTGCCGCTTAAAGGTCGCCAATGATTCTGACTCTACCACTCCCATGGGCAGCGCATTCCATGCCCCCACCACTCTCTGGGTAAAGAACCCACCCCTGACATCTCCCCTATACCTTCCCCCTTCACCTTAAATTTATGTCCCCTTGTAACACTCTGTTGTACCTGGGGAAAAAGTTTCTGACTGTCTACTCTATCTATTCCTCTGATCATCTTATAAACCTCTATCAAGTCACCCCTCATCCTTCGCCGTTCCAACGAGAAAAGGCCGAGAACTCTCAACCTATCCTCGTACGACCTATTCTCCATTCCAGGCAACATCCTGGTAAATCTTCTCTGCACCCTCTCCAAAGCTTCCACATCTTTCCTAAAGTGAGGCGACCAGAACTGCGCACAGTACTCCAAATGTGGCCTAACCAAAGTCCTGTACAGCTGCAACATCACTTCACGACTCTTGAATTCAATCCCTCTGCTAATGAACGCTAATACACCATAGGCCTTCTTACAAGCTCTATCCACCTGAGTGGCAACTTTCAAAGATCTATGTACATAGACCCCAAGATCCCTCTGCTCCTCCACCTGACTAAGAACCCTACCGTTAACCCTGTATTCCGCATTCTTATTTGTCCTTCCAAAATGGACAACCTCACACTTGGCAGGGTTGAACTCCATCTGCCACTCCTCAGCCCAGCTCTGCATCATATCTAAGTCCCTTTGCAACCGACAACAGCCCTCCTCACTGTCCACAACTCCACCAATCTTCGTATCATCTGCAAATTTACTGACCCACCCTTTGACTCCCTCATCCAAGTCATTAATAAAAATTACAAACAGCAGAGGACCCAGAACTGATCCCTGCGGAATTCCACTTGTAACTGGGCTCCAGACTGAATATTTACCATCTACCACCACTCTCTGACTTCGACCGGTTAGCCAGTTTTCTGTCCAATTGGCCAAATCTCCCTCTATCCCATGCCTCCTGACTTTCCGCATAAGCCTACCATGGGGAACCTTATCAAATGCCTTACTAAAATCCATGTACACTACATCCACTGCTCTACCCTCATCCACATGCTTGGTCACCTCCTCAAAGAATTCAATAAGATTTGTAAGGCAAGACCTACCCTTCACAAATCCGTGCTGGCTGTCCCTAATCAAGCAGTGTCTTTCCAGATACTCATAAATCCTATCTCTCAGTACCCTTTCCATTACTTTGCCTACCACAGAAGTAAGACTAACTGGCCTGTAATTCCCGGGGTTATCCCTATTTCCTTTTTTGAACAGGGGCACAACATTCGCCACTCTCCAGTCCCCTGGTACCACCCCCGTTGACAGTGAAGACGAAAAAATCATTGCCAACGGTACTGCAATTTCCTCTCTTGCTTCCCACATAATCCTAGGATATATCCCGTCAGGCCCGGGGGACTTGTCTATCCTCAAGTTGTTCAAAATGTCCAACACATCTTCCTTCCTAACAAGTATCTCTTCTAGCTTACCAGTCCGTTTCACACTCTCCTCTTCAACAATACAGTCCCTCTCGTTCGTAAATACTGAAGAAAAGTACTCATTCAAGACCTCTCCTATCTCTTCCGACTCAATACACAATCTCCCACTACTGTCCTTGATCGGACCTACCCTCGTTCTCGTCATTCTCATGTTTCTCACATACGCATAAAATGCCTTGGGGTTATCCTTGATCCTATCCGCCAAGGATTTTTCATGCCCTCTCTTAGCTCTCCTAATCCATTTCTTCAGGTCCCTTCTGGCTATCCTGTATCCCTCCACTGCTCTGTCTGAACCCTGTTTCCTCAACCTTATGTAAGCCTCCTTCTTCCTCTTTACTAGACATTCAACCTCCCTCGTCAACCAAGGCTCCCTCACACGACCATTTCTTTCCTGCCTGATAGGTACATACATATCAAGGACACGTCGTATCTGCTCCTTGAAAAAGTTCCACATTTCCACCACATCCTTCCCTGACAGCCTATGCTCCCAACTTATGCTCCTCAAATCCTGTCTTACAGCATCGTAATTTCCCTTCCCCCAATTGTAAAATCTACCCTGTTGTGCGCACCTATCTCTCTCCATGACCAAGGTGAAAGTCACAGAATTGTGGTCACCATCACCAAAATGTTCACCCACTAACAAGCCCATCGCTTGTCCCGGTTCATTACTGAGTACCAAATCCAATATGGCCTCCCCTCTGGTTGGACAATCTACATACTGAGTTAGAAAAGCTTCCTGGACACACTGCACAAACACCGCCCCATCCAATCTACTTGATCTAAAGAGCTTCCAATCAATATTTGGGAAGTTGAAGTCGCCCATGACTACAACCCTGTGGCTTCTGCACCTTTCCAAAATCTGTTTCCCAATCTGTTCCTCCACATCTCTGCTGCTATTGGGGGGCCTATAGTAAACACCCAACAAGGTGACTGCACCTTTCCTATTTCTGACTTCAGCCCATACTACCTCCAAAGGCAGATCCCCCTCAAACTTCCTTTCTGCAGCCGTTATACCATTTCTAATTAGCAATGCCACCCCCCCTCCTTTTTTACCACCCTCCCTAATCTTACTGAAACATCTGTAACCAGGAACCTCCAACAACCATTCCTGTCCCTCATCTATCCACGTTTCCGTGATGGCCACAACATCGTAGTCCCAGGTACCGATCCACGCCTTAAGTTCACCCACCTTATTATAGAACTTTGGTTAGGCCACACTTGGAATATTGTGTCCAGTTCTGGTCACCACACAACCAGAAGGATGTGGATGCTCTGGAGGGGGCACAGAAACGGTTTACAAAGATATTGCTTGGTAGGGGGGAATTTTAGCTAGGAAGAAAGGTTGGAAAGACCAGAATGCAGGAGCTTGAGGGGCGACCTAATAGAAGTTTATACAGTTGTGAAAGGCATGGATAGAGTGGGCAAGTGCGTAACTTTGCAGTATGGTCAGTGCCCCTGGTTTGCCAACCCAATTCTGCCCCTCCCTCCGAGGTAGAAACAGAGACAGAAGGCCCAATTAAAATAAGATTATATTCTAGACCCCCCTCTCCACAATGGATATCCAGCAACTGAGGCCGTATCCTGAGATGGCTCCTCAAGGTGATGGTGGCCTTCTCTGTCCCTTCCCTGCAATGCCAGGCAGCAGCTCCTTCCGTGTTCAAGGGCCTCCATATGCCTTCCCCAATTTCAAGAGCCCAGGCACCATCCTTAATTAGACAACAAGCGTGACTTACGACCACTAATTGGCCAAATGAGGGAAAGTCGGATGTTGGCGCCCCGACCCAAAACCCCAGCCATGGCATTCAAATAAATGATGGTAAGAAAAGTTAGAATCATTCATCCAAAGGAAAGGACTGGGTATACAGGTGGAGAACTTGATGATAGGCTTCCTATTGACCTGTGCTCAATGGCGCCTCCCTCCTGCACCCTGAGGTCAATTACTGTTGTTTGGGAGGGTTTTGGGGAGTGGGTGGCGAATGTGACTGAATGAGTCTTGGGGATGTGTGCCCATCTTCCATTGTGTTCCTCATCTAGCTCAGAATATAGGAGTTGGGAGGTCATGTTGCGGTTGTACAGGACATTAGTTAGGCCTCTTTTGGAATACTATGTTCAATTCTGGACTCCCTACTATAGGGAGGATGTTGAGAAACTTGAAAGGGTTCAGAAAAGATTTACAAGGATGTTGCCAGGGTTGGAGGGTTTGAGCTACAGGGAGAGGTTGAACAGGCTGGGGCTGTTTTCCCTGGAGCGTCGGAGGCTGAGGGGTGACCTTATAGAAGTTTATAAAATCATGAGGAGCATGGATAGGGTAAATAGGCAAGATCTTTTCCCTGGGCCAGGAGACTCCAAGACCAGAGGGCATAGGTTTTGGGTGAGAGGGGAAATATATAAAAGAGACCTAAAGGGCAACTTTTTCACGCAGAGGGTGGTACGTGTATGGAATGAGCTGCCAGAGGAAGTGGTGGAGGCTGGTACAATTACAACATTTAAGAGGCATCTGGATGGGTATATGAGTAGGAAGAGATGTGGGCCAAATAGTGGCAATGGGACTGGATGAATTTAGGATATCTGGTCGGCATAAATAATTTGGATTGAAGGGTCTGTTTCCATGCTGTACATCCCTATGACTCTGCAATTCAACTTCAAATGCTTCTGCCCCTTCACTGAATTGCCATGGAAACACATGAGCTGTGACACAACTTCCTACTTGAACCAGAGCATCCTTCATTTGAAAGGTCATCCCAAGAGGTCCGAATGGGAAACAATTGCACCCGCTGGAGTGCTGAACTTCAACCAAGGGGCGGGCGAGTAGTTCCAGTCCTGTCCTCCCTCCGAGGTCTCCCTGAGTGGTACTGCAGGAATGATGTGTTTTCGGCAGCCAAGAATGTTGTCATCGAGCCCCCTGACCAACGGCTGGGACTGGGACTGGGACTAGATTAGATTACCTACAGTGTGGAAACAGGCCCTTTGGCCCAACAAGTCCACACTGACCCGCCGAAGTGCAACCCACCCATTCCCCTACATTTACCCCTTTACCTAATACTATGGGACAATTTAGCATGGCCAATTCACCTAACCTGCACATCTTTGGACTGTGGGAGGAAACCGTAGCACCTGGAGGAAATCCACACAGACACGGGGAGAATGTGCAAACTCCACACAGTCAGTCGCCTGAGGCGGAAATTGAACCTGGGTCTCTGGTGCTGTGAGGCAGCAGTGCTAGCCACTGTGCCACCGTGCCGCCCACAAATTGTCCATGGGTAATTGTCCCATAGTGCCCATGGATGTGCAGGTTAGGGTGGATTAGCCATGCTAAATTGTCCCATAGTGCCCAGGGATGTGCAGGTTAGGGTGGATTGGCCAAGCTAAATTGTCCCATAGTGCCCAGGGATGTGCAGGTTATGGTGGATTGGTTGTGCTAAGTTGCCCCATAGTGCCCAGGGATGAGCAGGTTATGGTGGATTGGTTGTGCTAAGTTGTCCCATAGTGATAAGGATAGGGTAGGAGGTTGTGTCTGGGTGGGATGCTCTTTGGAGGGTCAGTTTGAACTCGATGGGCCAAATGGCCTGCTTCCACACTATAGGGATTCTATAATGATTCTATGAATCATCAGAGGCCAACGTACTGTATGCGTCGAATTACAGTAACGTAAGAAACAGGTGCAGGAGGAGGCCATTCAGCCCATCAAGCCTTGCAAAAATATCTATCTTTAGTAATGAGTTGGAAAATGTGACCTATGACTGAATAGACTGGGGCTTTTTCCCTGGAGCGTTGGAGGCTGAGAAGTGACCTCATTGAGGTTTATAAAATCATGGGCATAGATAGGGTAAATAGACAAGGTATTTTTCCCTGGGGTGGGGGAATCCAGAGCTAGAGGACATAGGTTTAGGGTGAGAGGGGAAAGATATAAAAGGGACCTAAGGGGCAACCTGCTCACACAGAGGGTGGTGCGTGTGTGGAATGAGCTGCCAGAGGAAGTGGTGGGGGCTGGTACAATTACAACATTTAAAAGGCATCTGGATGGGTATATGAATAGGAAGGGCTTAGAGGGATATGGGCCAGGTGCTGGCAAATGGGACGAGATTAGGTTAGGATATCTGGTCAGCATGGACGGGTTGGACCGAAGGGTCTGTTTCTGTGCTGTACGACTCTTATGACTCCATTTATGAATACGGGTCAGGTGCCAGATGACTGGAGAGTGGCTGATGTTGTGCCTTTGTTTAGGAAGTGATGTAAGGAGAAGCTTGATAACGATAGACCTCTGAGTCTGACTTTGGGGGTGGGTAAGTTGTAGGTGGCAATTCTAAAAGATAGGATTTACATGCATTTGGAGAGGCAAGGAATGATTAGGTGTAGTCAGCATGGTGTGGTGCGAGGGAAATTGTGTCTCACAAAACTTGATTAAGGAGACAGAGGGTGGTGGTGGAGGGTTGTTTCTCAGACTGGAGACCTGTGACCAGCGGTGTTCCACAGGGATCGGTGCTGCGTCCTCTGTTGTTTGTCATTTATATAAATGATTTGGATGTCAATATAGAAGGCATGGTCAGTATGTTTGCTGATGACACCAAGATTGGTGATGTAGTGGATAGCGAAGAAGATTATTTAAGATTACAAAGAGATCCTGGTCAATGGGCTGAGGGGTGGCAGATGGAGTTTAATTTGGATTAATGTGAGGTATTACATTTTGGTAAACCAAACCAGGGCAGGCCTTATACAGTTAAGAGTCAGGTAGTGTTGTAGAGCAGAGAGACCTGGGGTTCAGGTACATCATCCTTTGAAGTTTGCATCACATATAGACAGGGGGGTTAAGAAGGTGTGTAGCATGCTTGCCTTCATTGCTCAGACCTTAGAGTGTAGGAGTTGGGAACGTCACGTTGAGGCTGTACAGGACATTGGTGAGGCCTCTTCTGGAGAACTGTGTCGAGTTCTGGTCGCCCTGTTACAGGAAGGATATTATTAACCTGGAGAGGGTTCAGAAGATATTTACCAGGATGTTGCTGGGAATGGAGGGACTGAGTTAAGGGGAGAGGTTGGATTGGCTGGAGATTTTTCATTGGAGCATAGAAGGTTGAGTGGTGACCTTATAGGAGTTTATAAAATCATGAGGGGCAGGTATCTTTTCTCTAGTTGGGGGGATTTCAAGACTAGGGGACACATTTTTAAGGTGAGAGGAGGAAGATTTTAAAAGACATGAGAGGCAATTGTTTTACACAGAGAGTGGTTCATGTGTGGAATGAACTTCCTGAGGAAGTGGTGGATATGGGTACAGTTACAATGTTTAAAAGACATTTGTATGACTCTGTAAGCCAGCAACACCATTCAACTGGACAATAGCTGATTTTCTTACCTCAAGTCCATTTGCTTGCACTATCTCTTGATACCTTTACTCTATCAGTCTCTGTCTTGAATATACGCAATGACTGAGCCTCCCCAGCCTTCTGGGGTGGAGAGTTCTAAAGATTCACCACCTTCTGGGTGAAGAAATGTCTCCTCACCTCAGACTGAAAAAGCCTGCCACTTATTCTGAGCCTACGTCCCCTGGTTCTAGACCGTCCACAGCTGGGTGGAGGACTGCATCTTCTCTGTCAAGGCCTGTCAGAATTTTGGGAGTGTCAATGAGATCACTAGACTAAACCACAGAGAATACACCTCGCTGTCTCCTCACAGAACATCTCAGGGGTCAGACTAATGACCCTTCATTGCACTTTTCTTTTGCAGGTATCAGCTAGGTCATTTATGTGAGGAGATGGCATTCCGATACAGACTGGCCATGATCCCATTGAGCAGAGGAACAGATTTAAGGGACCGAATGGTGTCTCTGTGCCCCTGTTATTCCTATGCAGCTTAAACATCAAACATCTTGCAGTTAGCCTGTGTGAGAGTCAAGGACAGTTGCTTCATCCACCTTGGTACAGTTCTTTTAATGGAACCCATTAAAAATAAATCAATTGACATCTCTCTGGAAATAACCTACAGCAGAGTGGCATTAAGCATTGGCAATCTCAAAGCTTTGGCCTTCCAGGATATACACTTGTGTTTTTAAAAAAAATACAATGAGAAGTGTTTAAGTCGTCATCTTCTGGCACCAATATTAATTTTTTAAATTAAGACGAAGTCCACCTTTTGATCAGTTCACAGCTCTTGGGTTCACAAGGTTGAGGGACCACAGACATCAACGATTCTTCAGTCTTGGTTATTTATCTTTTGTATTCATCACAAAGTGCAGGAAACCCTGCCATTCCTTTGCCCCCTCGTCTCTGTTTTTCTTTAAAAACAATTTCCTCGAGTCAGAATGTCTCTTGTGCCCTCTGTTGTGGCACAATAAGTTCCCTCCTCCTGCATTCATCACAGGCTGCCAGGCCTGGTATACCATCGGTTGATGCTGAGGGGGAAACACTCCAGCAGCTAATGATAAAGGACACAGCCTCAAATGCTCCAAACTGCCTCTGTCTGTCCTCCCATTGAACTGGTGGATATCAGTAGCAGTGGCACACTCAGCAGTGTTATTCATGTGCCGGTTGCCCCTCGTGAAGCCAGGGGGCTTTGGCATTAGCTTGGCAAAGTGGCCCGCACAACTTGTTACAGCTACATTGCCGTTGGCTCCTCAGATAGTGTGCGCATTGATACAGATGCGAGCTTAGTGGCTGGAGAAAGAGCATTTAAGGGACAGACAGCAGTGAAGATACTCAGTGTGTGTTATAAGAGGACAGTGTGGGACCTGTATGGTGTGTTCTTGTTTGCCGTTAATTCTCAAGTAGAATGAACATGTATTATTTTCCAGGAAAGACGGTTACACATGTACGTGGTTTATTGCCAGAATAAACCTAAATCAGAGCATATCGTCTCCGAGTACATCGACACCTACTTTGAAGTGAGTGCCTTTTCATTTCGGTTTGACTTTGCACGCACAGTGCTTGGATTAAATTCAACAGTAACATGCCCTCGAGCATCTCTTCATAAATAGGGAGACCAGATGACAAGGTGGTTTGCTCGTCACCTTTTCATCTCTGGAGGGGTGGCTCTGAGTCCTTTGCAGGCTCCATTCTCACTGCCACTTGTAAAGATTTGACAAAAATAGTGGGTGCAAGTCTGGGGTAATTAATCTGACAGCAACTGGTTCAAAATAAACCATCCCTTATGGGCTGCAAGGAGGACTGATATGGGAAATGGGTTTAACCTTAAAGCAGAGTAGGTTGAGGGAGCTTTAGTTCCTGGGTGACTAGCTATCATTCCCCATATTGACACACTACACTGATCTCAGTGTGAAATTCATGTGAAAAGGCATCGAGTCAGCAGTTTCATGCAGGGAATATGGTGCGCCATTGTGTAATAATTTTGGGGGGTAATGATACTTAGGGAGACCTAAGGCCGATTGGCCTGTCAAAGTAACATTTTGTCCTTGTTTTTTCAGGAGCTGAAGCAGCAACTAGGCCACAGGCTTCAGCTGAATGACTTACTTATCAAACCCGTTCAGAGAATCATGAAGTACCAGCTTCTATTGAAGGTGGGGAGCAGTCTGTTCATGCCCAGGCCTACTGACAAATAAACAGTGCTTTGTGAGGGGATGTTTGTCTTGGTTTACATTAAAGTCCTTCTGCCATTTCTTAGCTGATCTGTGTATTTTGTCCAAACGCCTTTTGCCACCTAGCCAAAGTAGCAACTCCATTGATCCCAGCAACAAAGATGTGGTACTAAGGATAATTATTGGTCAGAATGCATTTGGAGTTGTGTGTGGTTTGCAGCAGCTTTAGTTAATTCTGTTCTCATGTAACCTTATATCTGCCTGAATTAACTCTTTGGTTGTCCTCTGCTAGTGCCCATTTTTCTCAGCTACTAGAAGTGCCACCCCTGCAAGACAATCCTGCCACAATTTTCCTCATCTACTAAAGCAGGGAGGCGTTACTTGCTGTGCCCAGGGGCTGCCCAGATCGCTAAATCTGTGTAAACGTTGGGCTGTGTCTGATTTCTTGTGATTTACGACTGGCACTCTGCAGCGCGCAATTTTACTCTTTGGACCTTGGGAGTTTAAATGCGCTAAAGCGGCCGCACAATTGAGCACATGGCTGCAGTAATGCCACTGGGCTGTTTACAGAAATGTTAACGAGCTGAAAAGAGCGATACTTTCCCAAAGGTGTCACACAGTGCACATGCTTGTGGTTTCCATTGCTGATTGGCCTCGCAGAATGACCCAGAGGGCCCTGCATTCTCCTTCGGCCCCTTAAATGCAAACCCCACTGCTTCTTGTGGCAAATAAAACTTTGCAGCCTGTGTTAGAAGCCATCCCAGCAGAGCTCTTTGCTCCGAGCTCAATTCATCTTGTCGTACAAACTCCTGCAGCTCCACAACTCTCCTGGAGACTCCTGGACGCAACTGTGAACAGTGCAGGTGGTTGTGTGTGTGTCTGTGTGTGTGTGTCTGGGGTGCTCTCCTGGACCACTGTTCATTAGTGAGACCAATATTTGAGAGGGGTTGATGGGGTGAGGGAGGGAAACTGTTTGACTGGGTGGGACGATTGAAAGTCTACAGGTCACATGACAAAATCTCCAGGAAGATGTGCACACACAGTTCATAACCCGACTCTAGCAAGTGAGGGATCTGTATGTGTCCATCATGAGAGCCATTGCATATGAATTTGTAGACTTTTTGCAATGTGAAAGAAAATGTCATTCATTTTGCCTTTGAGATAAAGGATACCTTCTGAACCTTCATTTTCCAGATTCAAGCATGTTCTTTTTCTGTCATAGAACAGTTGAGTATTGCTGTATTTTAACAGAAGAAGTGATATAAAATGAAATACCATTTTGTCGTGCTTTTACTGAGGCATCTTCAAATGTACCATATCGAAGCAAGCCTTAGGCCCTTCTGGTCTATCTCGTTCGACACGAGGGTCCCCTGCCTCTAATTCATCTCAACTTATCAGTATTATCCTGCCAATTCACCCAGCCTCTAACACAAGTTGGCCATTTGAGCCTCTCAAGGCTGTTCCACCATTCAAAGAGATCAGTGTGAGGCTAATCCGCGACCTAACTCCACAGAACAGCTTTTCCCCCATATCCCTTAACATCTTATGGGTGACAAAAATCTGTCAATCTCTCAGTTGGTCTAGCTTGGGGAAGAGAGTTCAAACCTTCTGCTAGCCTTTGAGCAAAGGATTTCAGTAGGGGCAGGAATAGGCCTGGCAGCACTGCAGCCTGCTCTGCCATTCAACACAATCTAAACCTCAATGTCACAATGATTCGTAACTCTTCCTATAGTTCAACAGTTAGACTTTGTCTATCTCATACTTGATTCATTGACCCAGGGCTATCTACAGTGGAGAACGGGCAACTCTTTATTCCCCTCAGTTCTTGGTTTTGCTACAAGGAGAGGCATCTTCTCAGCATCTACCCCGTCTAACCTCCCGCCCTCCCCCCCACCCCCCCACTCCTCCCAGTACCTTACATGTTTCAATAGGATCACCTCTCATTCTTTGAAACTCCCATAAGTATCAGCTCAATCTTTCCTCAAAACAAAGCCTTTCATCCAAAGAATCAGTCAAGAGAGCCTACTCTGATCTACCTCCAATGCAAATCTGCATCTCAAAACTAGGAGATTGCAACTATATGCAATAGGTGCAGTCTCACCAATGTCCCATACATTTGGAGCAACATTTCCCTACTTATATATTCCAACCCCTATTAAACAAAGGACAGCATTCCATTTATCTTCTCAATCAATTGCTGTTCTTATATGCTGACTTTTTTATGTATTAATATACCCTGATCCCTCTGTATCACAGCATTCTGCAGTCTCTCTCCAGTTAAAAGATATTTTGCTTCTCGATGTTTCTTATAAAAGTAGATAATCTCAGATATTTCCACAAAATATTCAATTTTCAAAGACGTTGCCCACTCACTTAACCTCCTCATATCCTTTTACAGACTCTTTGTTTCCTCCTCATAACTACCTGTCTTTGAATCAGCAAATTTGGCTACCATGTACTCTGTCTTATTATCCACGTCATTAATTTGGATGCAAGTGGTTAAGGCCCCAGCACAAATCCCTACAGCACTCCCTTCGTCACAGATGTTCCAATTATCCTGACTCTCTGTTTCTGGTCAGTTAGCCAGTCTCTATGTACACCAGTATCTTAGCCCCAGCACCATGGGCTCTTATCTTTATGCAGTAACTTGTTTTTTTATATGGCACCTTATTGAATGCCTTTTCGCAATCCAACTGATTCCCCTTTATCTACCCTGATTGTCACATCGTCAAAGGACTCTGTTTGTCAAATACAATTACCCTCCCATAAAATCCTGATTGTGTTATGGTTTTCAAAGTAACATGCTTAATAATGGATTCTGGCATTTTCCCAATGACTAATGTTAGTCTAATTGACTTTGTATCCCTCCTATCTTGAATAGGAGTATAACTTCGGCAGTTGTCCAATCCATTGGGATCTTTCCTGAACCTCGGGAACTGTCAAAGATTAAACCCAATATATCCACTTGTTTTAAGACTATCAGGACGGGGGACTTGTCAGCTATTAGGTTTTTCGCAAGTGATAAAGATAGTTTAAATTCCTCTTTTCCCTGATTTTCAGTTAGTTTTAGGGTGCTTTTAGTGTCTTCTACCATGAAGACAAATGCAAGATACTTGTTCAAAATCTCTGTCATGTTGTGTCCCCTGCTATTAATCCCCAAAGCTTCATCTTCTAAGGGGAACGATGATTACTTTAGCTACTCTTTTACTTTTTCTATACTTGTAGAAATGCTTACTGTTTGGTTACATTAGTCTCATCATCTAACTTCCCCCCCCTTTTGTGTTTTTTTTATTTGCTTTTCTGTTGTTCAAGATGTTCCCAATCTTTGAGACTACAACTGGTCTTTGCCCCTTCTTTCAATTTCATCCCGTCCTCAACTTCCTTAATTCACTAGGGATGGTTAATCTTCCTCATAGAGCCTTTCTTTCTCAAAAGAATATATCTGAATTGAGATGTTATGAAATATTGCCTGAAATGTCTGCCACCACATCTCTGCCATCTTAGCTTTTACTCTTTATTTCCCTATTCCACTTCAGCCAATTGTGTCTCCGTCTTGCTGTAACTGCCTTTATTTCAGTACAAGGCACTAGTTTCAGACCCAGGTTTCTCACCCTCAAACTGAATGTGAAATTCTATCACACTGTGATGCCCCTTCTCTGGAGGATCCTTTACTCTGACATCATTTGTTAATCCTGTTTCATGGCACTTTCCTGGTTGGTTTCACAACATGTTGTTTTAAGGAACTCTTCCCAAATAAACTCACCCTCCAAGCTACCTTTGCTAATTTGATATATCCAATTGATCCGAAGATTAACATTGCCGATTCCTTTTGTACAAGTGCCCATTATTGTATGAAGAAGTGGTTCTAATTTTTCGACTCTGCTTTCTAGTCCTAGACACCCCAACCAACAGAAGTAGTTTTACTCCATTAATCCATCTGTAGGCCTTTGTGTGATGAAACTTTGGATCAATTCACCCCTTAACTTCCTAAATTCTAGAGAATGCCTCCTTTTGTGTCATCTACCCCTGGACTTTCACCCTTAAAGTGCACTGGTAGCATTTTGAGATGAATAAGATCAGCAGATTGCCAACTGGTCCCAGACATTGTCCTCCATTAACAGCCTTTGCCCAGTTTCTCTGGGGTTTTGCTGAGAGGTTTCTACCAAAGTTGCAACAATGAGAAACTCCACCACTATCACTGCAGGCCAACACTGCTGTTAGCTCATACCTAATGTTTCCGTGGCCCATTACAGAGAAACCTCGATTATCCGAATGAGATGGGCAGGCACTATTTCGTTCAGATAATTGATTATTCGGTTAATTGATTCAATGCCTCTCCTCTGGGGCTCAGAGCTTTCTGAAGTTTGCTTTTTCCTCGCTCTGCCTGCCTTGCTCCATCTCTCTATCACAGAGTTTGTTTCTGAGCAGACACACACTTGTGTACAAAGGACCTGCAGCATTGCTGAAGACTCTCGCACCCCGCCGCCGCCCCCCCCCCCCATCAGTTCAATGGGATTGACAGAGTGAGCCCTTGCTAAGTCCACTCCATGTTCAGGAGACTAGGCAGCAGCATACCACGCAGGAGCCCCTGCCCCCCACTGTCTGCCCCTACCCCTATCCGCACCCCTACCCCACATCTGACCAGGCCTACTCGTTCCTATGCTCCCCCACCCCCTGGCAGCACCACCAACTCCCTTGTTGCAAACTTCAGCACAGATAGGCAACATCACCAAAATAGATAGGCTCCACACTAATGGGGACATGAGCCCTTGGCATTCCCTGATGCTTACTGTGTGTGGTACACTCTCTTATCTCAGTTTTGCCAAGTTTGTTTTCGTATGAACCAGTTCCCCTTCCATGCATCCCAGCTACTGCCCAGTCTCCTCACTCAGATATTTTTGTGAACCTTTGGAACAGGTCAGACTTGAACCTGGGCTGTCTAGCCAAGAGGCAAGGACACTACCACTCGCCATTTCCCCCCTCCTCTCAGTCAGTGCTATTCTGTTTTTGTAGGTTGGAGTAGGCCTGGGTGATTTAGTGCAGGGTCACTAATTGGCCTTTCAGCAAGGTTAATTTCACAGAATCCTCATTACCATTCTTACTGTTAGAGAGAAATTTGGGGTCTTGAACTAAGCATGGGTAAATTGTTGGCTCCTGCTCACACCAGAATTTCCTCTATCCCTAACGAGTCTGCTCTGTCTGTTTGATTGGCATGCGAATGTAATCACTCCATTGTTTGATAGGATTTATCTTGCTCACACAGATTTTGCAACCCATGTGTTATCTGTTTTCTCTCTTTGCTCCCCAGGATTTCCTGAAGTATTCGAAGAAAGCTGAGCAGGACACCACTCTGTTAGAGGTACGGCAATCACCAAACTTACAAGGGGATATTTCTGGGCCATGTTGTTCTATTATTGTCCAGCCTTCTATCCTGACCCCTGTGCAAATCTCAGTTCCTGTCAAGCTCTGCTGCATCCCAGTCCCAATCTCACATTCCCTTTCCCTGTGCCCATTGAGCTACCATGGCAATGCCTTGATTACAGAATTCTCCTGCCTGTTTTCAGCTCCCTCATGCCTCTATTTCTATAATCAGCCCCAGAGCCCAGATGGCACAGTGGCTGAGTGGTTAGCACTGCTGCTTCACAGTGCCAGGGAGCTGGGTTCAGTTCCACCCTCGTGCAACTGCCCGTGTGGGGTTTGTGTGTTCTCCCTGTGTCTGCGTGGGTTTCCTCCCACAGTCCAAAGGTGTGTAGGTTAGGTGGATTGACCATGCTAAATTACCCATAGTGTGCAGACTAGGTGGGTTAGCCATGGTAAATGCGGGATTACGGGAATAGTGTGGGATGCTCTTTGGAGAATCAGTGCAAACGTGATGGGCCCAATCGCCTCTGTCAGTACTGTAGAGATTCTATGATTTCAACCCACTGAGATAACCTCTAATTCTGGCCTCTGGAGCATCCTCTGATTTCCATTGCTTCACTTTGGTCACCAAACCTCTCGCACTCTTCTTCCTTCTTTAAAACCAAGCTTTCGGTCAACTCTCTGTTTGTGGTTCCACATCAAGTTTGTTGAGGTAAGACCATAAGGAATAGGAACAGGAGTAGGCTATTCAGCCCCTGGAGCCTACCCCCCTTCCCCCCCACCATTCCATAGAAGCATAGCTGATCCAACATCCCTCACATTCAGTATCCTGCCCTTTCCCCTTAATCGTTCATTCCATGACTGATCACGATTCTATTTGTCTCAGCCTTAAATATACACAAGGACTCTGCCCCCACAGCTCTCTGCAGTATCCAAAGATTCTCAACCCCTCAGAGAAGAAATTCCTCCTCATCACCATCTTAAATTGGTGCCCCTTTATTCTGAGATCATGCCCTCTGGTCCCAGATGCCCTGGGATGATTCTTTTTAGTAAAGGCAGGAGATATTTGCACATTGTTGTGACTCTTGCTGTTTTTCCTGTTTTTTTGGAGAGACTCGGCACAGAGGCAGAGAACTGTAGGCCAGGTTACTTGTTGGATTATATCAATTTATTTTTCTCCATATAAGCAGCAGCTCTCCCAAGAATAAGTTGCATCCATAAACGACTTTTCAAACAATTAATGACGCTGGAGTACTTTACAGGAAGATGATGTTGGGCACTAAGCTGAACTAAACATAGGATTTAGGAGTGGGCCACTCAGCCTCTCAAGCCTGTTCCAATAAGGTCATGGCTGCTGGTTGTGGTCACAGCACCACATTCATATCCTGTTTTAAACAATATTTGCTAGCTCATGTTATCTTCCCTCTGACATAACACTCCACCATCACGTCCTCTTTACTGCAGATTACCTCCCACAATTCGATGACTTGAGATGAAAAGGTAAATCAGTCATTTCCATTTTGTGTTGCACCTCCCATGACCTCAGACCCAATAAGGTACTGCTGAAGTGTCAGCAATCCACAAGGTCCCACAAGGAGCAATGAGATTGTGACCAGGCCATCTGCTTTGTCCTGTCATTTGATCGATTGTTGTTGGCCAGGACACTGGCAGAGAACACTCCTGCTCTTCAGTGGGAACCTTCACCTGAGGCAAACAGACATCATATCATTTCACTTTTGTGGGATGCAGGCATCACTGGCAAGGCCAGTGTTTGTTGGCCTTTGAACTGAGAGGCTCACTTGGACATTTCAGAGGGCGGTTAAGAGTCAACCACAATGCAATGGGACTGGAGTCACGTATAGGCCCGACCAGGTACATAGAATGTAGCCCTTCAGCCCAAAATGTTGTGCCAAACATGACACCAAATTAAATGAATCCCTTCTGCCTGCCCTTGGTTCATATCCCTCCATTCCTTGCATATTCATGCGCTTATTTAAAAGATTCTTAAATGCCCCTATCGTACCTGCCTTCACCACCACCCCGGAAGTATGTTCCACACTCGTATCACTTTCTGTGTTAAAAAACTTGTCCCTCACACCTCCTTTGAGCTCTCCCCCCTCACCTTAAATGCATACCCATGGTATTAGACATCTCAACTCTGGGAAAAAAAATTCTGAATGTCAACCCTATCTCTGCACCTCATTGTTTTATAGATTTCAATTGAGTCTCCCCCTCAGCCTCTGCCATTCCAGAGAAAACATCCTGAGTTTTTCTAGCCTCTCCTTATAGCTCATAAGGGCGGCCGATTTCCCTCCCTAAACGGCACGAATGAACCAGGATTTTTGTTTATATAATCACTGATAGTTTTGTGGTCACTGTTACGGAGATGGCATTTTCACTAGCCCATTAATCAAGAAACTTAGCTAGTGTTCCCAGGACTCAGGTTCAAATCCTGCCATGGCAGATGGGAAGAGTTTGAATTCACTTAAAAGAAAATGTGGGATTAAGAATCTCATGATGACCATGAATCATTGCCAATTGTTGGAATACCCCATCTGGTTCACTAATGCCTTTTAGGGAAGGAAAATGCCATCCTTACCTGATCTGGCCTACATGTGACTCCAGACCCACAGCAATGAGAGTGACTCTTCACTGCCTCTGGGCAATTAGGGATGGGCAGTAAACAAGGCCTAGCCAGTGACACCCACATCCCATGAATGAATAAAAGAAAATATAAATTCCACTAGCTATCGTGATGGGAATTGAACCCATGTCCTCACAACGTCAGCCTGGGCCTTTTGATTATTGATACAGCACCATCTCTCTATTATCTCATCTCTGACAACAAACATTCCTTCAGCACTGCACTGAGCTGTTAGCTGTGGCATTTCCCCAGATGGCCACTCCTGGCACCTTGTGGGATTTGCCATCTCTGTCGGTGTGTGGGTACTGGTTGAGGGTTTTTCAGGTGGTTCGCTCCCACAAACCCTTCTTTGTCCTTGCTTTGTGTTGGGCCTATCTGGTGCTAAGAGTTAGAGGATACACCATTGAAGAGTATCTCCAGAAGAGGCTGTTCTGAGATAACAAGGAGGTTTATTGGAATAAGGACAACTACATTTGGTCAGGTAGGATTCCTGGGACCTTAGCAAGCTGGTACAGACAGATCTGCTCCCTCTGAAAACTAGAATAGAAATCTTTGTCTTCATTCACAGACTGTGTGTGACATGAGCAGATTGAGTGGAGCCAATCGGACAGGAACATTAGCCCTGCAAAACCTCTGCGTGATACAAGATTGCCTTTGTTAAGAGTTTAGACCTTTGGAGTGGGATTTGAACTCACAAGCCTGTGACAGTTGACTGTTTCCACTGAGCCAATGGAAATAATGATATTGACAGATGGAAGCATTATACTTGTGCGTTGAAGGCTTGGAGCGGTGAAGGTGATTTTTACGATGCCAGTGACTTTGTCATCCATTGCCACTTGTGTACGATCCATTGTGACACAGCCCACCTAGACGCAGGAAACAGGAAATCAAAGAGTCCAGGAGCAGGAGCAAACTAGATAGCAGCAGCATTGCAGTGCAACTCAAAACATCAGCAAGTCACACACAAGCCTGTGAGTCAAGAGCTGGAAAATGGGACTGGAATTGTTCGGTGTTTGTTTTCCACAGGTTCAGACTTGTTGGGCCTTTTACTGTGCTGTAGACTTCCATGACTCTGACAAGCATACCCTCATGAATTGAAATGGCAGAAATTATCGGTATTGAGGAAAGAATGCACTTTGTATATATTGAGATTGTGTGATATTTTCCCTTTGTAGCAAGCTGTGGAGGTGATGTGCTTCGTGCCTAGACGATGTAATGATATGATGAACGTAGGACGCTTACAGGGCTTTGAGGTAAGTCTTGATTTCACTTCCATTCCTTGTTAGGAGGGGACTGCAGGACCTGGCTACCAAGGCATTGCTGGACAAAGCTAGTTAACAAGAGAATTTTTTATCAGAACTCCCTGGTCATCCTTTCTGAGATCAATGAATGAAATGAACCTCAAAGCTTGAATGATGACATGACATTTTCATATCAACACATGATTCCATATAATAATGCAGTGTGCTTTTATGTCCATAAGCTTCAACCCTTCCTCTTATCTCTCCACAAGAAAAGGGGACATAGAATCAGGACTGCTCCTAGGAGGTAGACACCCACAGTGTCTTTGGGAAGAGGAAAGAGAAAGGAAATTAAATAATAAACCGGTGCCCAACTTCCCACTAATGCCAATTTTCTGAAACTTGGGAAGAAGCGATTCCTGATTTCTCATTCGAAAGTCTCTCCCTTTAAATTCATGGGCATACATTTGGACTTTGGGCATGGGAGGATATTAAATGTTATCGAATTAACGGCCTGTTACTCATCACACCTGGCTGACCTCTTCCAAACCCACCACTACTTCCATCTAGAAGGACAAGGGCAGCAGATACGTGGGAACACCACCCCCTGCAAGTTCCCCTCCGAGCCCCTCACCATCCTGACTTGGAAATATATCGCTGTTCCTTCAGTGTCACTGGGACAGAATCCTGGAATTCCCTCCCTCAGGGCATTGTGGGTCAACCCACATCACATGGACTGCAGCGGCTCAAGATGGCAGCTCACCCCCACCTTCTCAAGGGGGCAACTAGGGACAGTCAATAAATGCTGGCCCAAATTCCATGAAAGAGTACAAAAATCTAAAACTCAGGAGAGATGCTTAACTGATAGTTTTACCCAATCGGCCAAGTCAAAGCGGCCCTGGAAGGAGTTAGATCCAGGTTTGTCGTGATTTGAATTTCGTCCTCCTCTCTCCTTCCGCTTAATATTGAATTAACCATGGGTTGATCTGCCTTTTCTTCCTCCCTCCTCCAGGGAAAAATAACAGCTCAGGGAAAACTTCTTCAGCAGGACACCTTCCACATGATCGAACAGGATGCCGGCTTCCTATCACGCAGTAAAGAGCGGCGAGTTTTCCTCTTTGAACAGATAGTAATCTTCAGTGAGCCACTGGATAAGAAGAAGGGCTTTTCACTGCCAGGTTATCTCTTCAAGAACAGTATTAAGGTAATGGCGGCATGCAACAGGTTTTCCCATGCCAGCTTGGGTCAGCTTCTTGGTGAACTCACTGAAGGCCATTAAGCCAGGCCGTTCACCTTGGTTCCCCCATGCCCTGAATTTATTCATGAGCCACGTGATGGTACTTCCAAGTCTCACTTGAGGATTTTATCATATAACTCAGATGGACACTTCAGAATGTGACCGAGGGAATGCCGGAATGTCAGAGGGTCAGTACTGAGGGAGTGCCGCACTGTCGGATGGTCAGTACTGAGGGAGTGGACACTGTTGGAGGGTCAGTACTGAGGGAGTGCCGCACTGTCGGATGGTCAATACTGAGGGAGTGGACACTGTTGGAGGGTCAGTACTGAGGGAATGTCGCACTGTTGGAGGGTCAATGCTGAGGGAGTGCCGCACTGTCGGAGGGTCAGTACTGAGGGAATGTCAGAGGGTCAGTACTGAGGGAGTGCAGCACTGTCGGATGGTCAGTACTGAGGGAGTGGACACTGTTGGAGGGTCAGTACTGAGGGAGTGCTGTACTGTCGGGGGGTCAGTGCTGAGGGAGTGCCGCACTGTCGGAGGGTCAGTACTGAGGGAATGTCAGAGGGTCAGTACTGAGGGAGTGCAGCACTGTCGGATGGTCAGTACTGACGGAGTGGACACTGTTGGAGGGTCAGTACTGAGGGAGTGCTGTACTGTCGGGGGGTCAGTGCTGAGGGAGTGCCGCACTGTCGGAGGGTCAGTGCTGAGGGAGTGCCGCACTGTCGGAGGGTCAGTGCTGAGGGAGTGCCGCACTGTCGGAGGGTCAGTACTGAGGGAATGTCAGAGGGTCAGTACTGAGGGAGTGCAGCACTGTCGGATGGTCAGTACTGAGGGAGTGGACACTGTTGGAGGGTCAGTACTGAGGGAGTGCTGTACTGTCGGGGGGTCAGTGCTGAGGGAGTGCCGCACTGTCGGAGGGTCAGTACTGAGGGAATGTCAGAGGGTCAGTACTGAGGGAGTGCAGCACTGTCGGATGGTCAGTACTGAGGGAGTGGACACTGTTGGAGGGTCAGTACTGAGGGAGTGCTGTACTGTCGGGGGGTCAGTGCTGAGGGAGTGCCGCACTGTCGGAGGGTCAGTGCTGAGGGAGTGCCGCACTGTCAGAGGGTCAGTGCTGAGGGAGTGGGCACTGTCGGATGGTCAGTGCTGAGGGAGTGCCGCACTGTCAGAGGGACAGTGCTGAGGGAGCGCAGCACTGTCGGATTGTCAGTGCTGAGGGAGTGCCGCACTGTCGGAGGGTCAGTGCTGAGGGAGTGCTGCACTGTCGGAGGGTCAGTACTGAGGGAGTGTCGCACTGTCGGAGGGTCACTGCTGAGGGAGCGCCGCACTGTCGGAGGGTCAGTACTGAGGGAGTGCCGCACTGTCGGAGGGTCAGTGCTGAGGGAATGTCGCACTGTCAGAGGGTCAGTACTGAGGGAATGTCGCACTGTTGGAGGGTCAATGCTGAGGGAGTGCCGCACTGTCGGAGGGTCAGTACTGAGGGAATGTCAGAGGGTCAGTACTGAGGGAGTGCAGCACTGTCGGATGGTCAGTACTGAGGGAGTGGACACTGTTGGAGGGTCAGTACTGAGGGAGTGCTGTACTGTCGGGGGGTCAGTGCTGAGGGAGTGCCGCACTGTCGGAGGGTCAGTACTGAGGGAATGTCAGAGGGTCAGTACTGAGGGAGTGCAGCACTGTCGGATGGTCAGTACTGAGGGAGTGGACACTGTTGGAGGGTCAGTACTGAGGGAGTGCTGTACTGTCGGGGGGTCAGTGCTGAGGGAGTGCCGCACTGTCGGAGGGTCAGTACTGAGGGAATGTCAGAGGGTCAGTACTGAGGGAGTGCAGCACTGTCGGATGGTCAGTACTGACGGAGTGGACACTGTTGGAGGGTCAGTACTGAGGGAGTGCTGTACTGTCGGGGGGTCAGTGCTGAGGGAGTGCCGCACTGTCGGAGGGTCAGTGCTGAGGGAGTGCCGCACTGTCGGAGGGTCAGTACTGAGGGAATGTCAGAGGGTCAGTACTGAGGGAGTGCAGCACTGTCGGATGGTCAGTACTGAGGGAGTGGACACTGTTGGAGGGTCAGTACTGAGGGAGTGCTGTACTGTCGGGGGGTCAGTGCTGAGGGAGTGCCGCACTGTCGGAGGGTCAGTACTGAGGGAATGTCAGAGGGTCAGTACTGAGGGAGTGCAGCACTGTCGGATGGTCAGTACTGAGGGAGTGGACACTGTTGGAGGGTCAGTACTGAGGGAGTGCTGTACTGTCGGGGGGTCAGTGCTGAGGGAGTGCCGCACTGTCGGAGGGTCAGTGCTGAGGGAGTGCCGCACTGTCAGAGGGTCAGTGCTGAGGGAGTGGGCACTGTCGGATGGTCAGTGCTGAGGGAGTGCCGCACTGTCAGAGGGACAGTGCTGAGGGAGCGCTGCACTGTCGGATTGTCAGTGCTGAGGGAGTGCCGCACTGTCGGAGGGTCAGTGCTGAGGGAGTGCTGCACTGTCGGAGGGTCAGTACTGAGGGAGTGTCGCACTGTCGGAGGGTCACTGCTGAGGGAGCGCCGCACTGTCGGAGGGTCTGTGCTGAGCGAGTGCCGCACTGTCGGAGGGTCAGTGCTGAGGGAGTGCCGCACTGTCGGAGGGTCAGTGCTGAGGGAGTGCCGCACTGTCGGAGGGTCAGTACTGAGGGAATGTCAGAGGGTCAGTACTGAGGGAGTGCAGCACTGTCGGATGGTCAGTACTGAGGGAGTGGACACTGTTGGAGGGTCAGTACTGAGGGAGTGCTGTACTGTCGGGGGGTCAGTGCTGAGGGAGTGCCGCACTGTCGGAGGGTCAGTGCTGAGGGAGTGCCGCACTGTCAGAGGGTCAGTGCTGAGGGAGTGGGCACTGTCGGATGGTCAGTGCTGAGGGAGTGCCGCACTGTCAGAGGGACAGTGCTGAGGGAGCGCAGCACTGTCGGATTGTCAGTGCTGAGGGAGTGCCGCACTGTCGGAGGGTCAGTGCTGAGGGAGTGCCGCACTGTCGGAGGGTCTGTGCTGAGCGAGTGCCGCACTGTCGGAGGGTCAGTGCTGAGGGAGTGCCGCACTGTCGGAGGGTCAGTGCTGAGGGAGTGCCGCACTGTCGGAGGGTCAGTACTGAGGGAATGTCAGAGGGTCAGTACTGAGGGAGTGCAGCACTGTCGGATGGTCAGTACTGAGGGAGTGGACACTGTTGGAGGGTCAGTACTGAGGGAGTGCTGTACTGTCGGGGGGTCAGTGCTGAGGGAGTGCCGCACTGTCGGAGGGTCAGTGCTGAGGGAGTGCCGCACTGTCAGAGGGTCAGTGCTGAGGGAGTGGGCACTGTCGGATGGTCAGTGCTGAGGGAGTGCCGCACTGTCAGAGGGACAGTGCTGAGGGAGCGCAGCACTGTCGGATTGTCAGTGCTGAGGGAGTGCCGCACTGTCGGAGGGTCAGTGCTGAGGGAGTGCTGCACTGTCGGAGGGTCAGTACTGAGGGAGTGTCGCACTGTCGGAGGGTCTGTGCTCAGGGAGCGCCGCACTGTCGGAGGGTCTGTGCTCAGCGAGTGCCGCACTGTCGGAGGGTCTGTGCTCAGCGAGTGCCGCACTGTCGGAGGGTCTGTGCTGAGCGAGTGCCGCACTGTCGGAGGGTCAGTGCTGAGGGAGTGCCGCACTGTCGGAGGGTCAGTGCTGAGGGAGTGCCGCACTGTCGGAGGGTCAGTACTGAGGGAGTGTCGCACTGTCGGAGGGTCACTGCTGAGGGAGCGCCGCACTGTCGGAGGGTCTGTGCTGAGCGAGTGCCGCACTGTCGGAGGGTCAGTGCTGAGCGAGTGCCGCACTGTCGGAGGGTCAGTGCTGAGCGAGTGCCGCACTGTCGGAGGGTCAGTGCTGAGGGAGTGCCGCACTGTCGGAGGGTCAGTGCTGAGGGAGTGCCGCACTGTCGGAGGGTCAGTGCTGAGGGAGTGCCGCACTGTCGGAGGGTCAGTGCTGAGGGAGTGCCGCACTGTCGGAGGGTCAGTGCTGAGGGAGTGCCGCACTGTCGGAGGGTCAGTGCTGACGGAGTGCCGCACTGTCGGAGGGTCAGTGCTGACGGAGTGCCGCACTGTCGGATGGTCAGTGCTGAGGGAGTGCCGCACTGTCGGAGGGTCAGTGCTGAGGGAGTGCCGCACTGTCGGAGGGTCAGTGCTGAGGGTGTCCCGCAATGCGGCACGTTGGAGGATTTATCTGTAAAAATAAATAATTATTCAGAATCATTGACTCAAACAAGTAAGAATACCTTAACATACTGAACCCAGTATCTTTATTTGCCTTAAATTTGGTGTCACCTGTACCTTTCTGGCTTGTAAGGAACTTTATTCTCAAATTTTATTAGTTTTCCATCATAACCCAGCCTGTTTCCTGAATTATAAGAGCCAGGTTGTGATTAAAAGGAAAACACAGACCGACATGGAAGTCTGTTGTTGACTGTCCCTTTGTGTCAGCGAGTTGAGGGCACGGTGCATGAAGATTATTCCATGTTGATGTTGATAGTTGGCAGTGTGATGGAGAGGGTCACACAGATAGACTGTGTCAGATCCTTATGGGATGTCCCTGGGCCAGGCTCTCTCATCACCAATCCTTCCCATTTTAAAATGTCCATGGAATAAAGTACATTTTATCTATTGTGACTTGGAGACAGTAAGGGCTGCAGATGCTGGAAGCCAGAGTCAGCAGATGTGAAACTGGAAAAGCTGGCCAGACAGCATCTGAGGAGCAGGAAAGTCCATGTGTTGGGGCGAAACCCTGGACTTTTCTGCTCCTCAGATGTTGTCTAATCTGCTGTGCTTTTCCAGCTTCACATCTATTGATTTTATTTGTTGTCTTTCATTCACGCTTTCTCAAAAAGCATTAAAACTTTCTTCAGAACTCTTTAACTAAGGACATCCAAAAAGGACAGTCTGCTCAGGTGGTGGGTCGGTTTGACAGGAGGGTGAAGAGTTGCACTGCCCTTGCACACCACCTAGTGGCTAGCTTCATGGTGGCATGAACCAGAGACTGAGCAATGAGGAGCTGAGGTACCTTCCTCACTAGCGAACAATGTTTAATACATTGCAGGAAAAGATTGATTTGCATTCACCATGCTGTCAATAGATAAAACAAAATGGATCACAAATACTTAACAGCTCCCCGTTAGCTGTCCTGTTGCTAGGTGACAGAATCTGTGAGAGAAGTTAATTTTAATTAGCATTTGCATCGTCAAGAAAAATCAATTTACTTTGCTTTGAAGCAGAGGACTTTCTGCAGGTTTTTGTTGAACCATGTATTTATCTTTCTGTTTTCAACTCTCCTTCCAATATTCTCACTCCACCTGGAGCTCTCCCTCTGGTCTCTGATCCGCCCTCTTTTCCTCAGGTGCGACCCTAATCTTGTCATCGAAGGAAATAAGGGGAAAGGGGGCAATTGTCACCTGGAGTGCCAGCCTCTACCTGGCAAAGGCTGAATGCCACCTCTCAGACACTCACTTCCATGTCGTCTTAAACAGCAAGCTGCTATTTCCAGGACTGTCACTGGCCTCTGGAGATTTCACTTATACAGCTCCCTACCTCATAGAGCCCCCAACCCCACACAGACCTCTCCTACCACCTTCCCAAAATCCACACACAGGCTTGCCCTGGTACATCCATCCTACTCCACTGAACTTATTTCTTCCTATGTTGACTGTTTCCTTTTCTGTGTGTAAAAAGTGAGGTCTGCAGATGCTGGAGATCAGAGCTGAAAATGTGTTGCTGATGAAGGGCTTTTGCCCGAAACATTGAATTTCCTGTTCCTTGGATGCTGCCTGACCTGCTGTGCTTTAACCAGCAACACATTTTCAGCTGTTTCCTTTTCTGGTAGAGTCTCTTCCCAGCTTCATCTGTAATTCTTCCAAAACTCTCCATCACCGCTTGCTGTTCCCCAGCCCTAATCATCTCCTCTTTGTTGTGTTTTTCCAACAGTCAGTATGCCTTGAGGAGACATACACATGATATTATCACTGTTTAAAAAAGTGATCCGAGGGTATAAAGATCTCAAACTCCATCTTAACCCAGCATCACCTGAAGCATAACATGTTACTGGATGCATGTTGTAACAGAGGCATAGAGGTGTACAACATGGAAACAGACCCTTCAGTCCAACCCAATATAGTCCCACCTGCTAGCACCCGGCCAATATCCCTCTAAACCCTTCCTATATATATACCCATCTAAATGCCTCTTAAATGTTGCAATTGTACCAGCCTCCACCACTTCCTCTGGCAGCTCATTCCATACCCGTACCACCCTCTGCGTGAAAAGGTTGCCCCTTAGGTCTCTTTTATATTTTTCCCCTCTCACCCTAAACTTATGCCCTCTAGTTCTGGACTCCCTGACCCCAGGGAAAAGACTTTGCCTATTTACCCTATCCATGCCCCTCATAATTTTATAAACAAGGTCACCCCTCAGCTTCCGACGCTCCAGGGAAAACAGCCCCAGCCTGTTCAGCCTGTCCCTATAGCTCAAATCCTCCAACCCTGGCAACATCCTTGTAAATCTCTTCTGAACCCTTTCAGGTTTCACAACATCTTCCCAATAGGAAGGAGACCAGAATTGCACGCAATATTCCAACAGTGGCCTATCCAATGTCCTGTACAGCTGCAACATGACCTCCCAACTCCTGTACTCAATACTTTGACCAATAAAGGAAAGCATACCAAACGCCGCCTTCACTCTCCTATCTACCTGCAACCCCACTTTCAAGGAGCTATGAACCTGCACTCCAAGGTTTCTTTGTTCAGAAACACTCCCTTCGACCTTACCATTAAGTGTATAAGTCCTGCTAAAATTTGCTTTCCCAAAATGCAGCACCTCGCATTTATCTGAATTAAACTCCATCTGCCACTTCTCAGCCCATTGGCCCATCTGGTCAAGATCCTGTTGTAATCTGGGGTAACCCTCTTCGCTGTCCACTACACCTCCAATTTTGGTGTCATCTGCAAACTTACTAATTGTACCTCTTATGCTCGCATCCAAATATTTATGTAAATGACAAGAAGTAGAGGACCCAGCATCGATCCTTGTGGCACTCCACTGGTCACAGGCCTCCAGTCTGAAAAACAACCCTCCACCACCACCCTCTGTCTTCTACCTTTGAGCCAGTTCTGTATCCAAATGGCTAGTTCTCCCTGTGTTCCATGAGATATAACCTTGCTAATCAGTCGCCCATGGGGAACCTTGTCGAACGCCTTACTGAAGTCCATATAGATCACATCTACCACTATGCCCTCATCAATCCTCTTTATTACTTCTTCAAAGAACTCAATCAAGTTTGTGAGACATGATTTCCCACGCACAAAGCCATGTTGACTATCCCGAATCAGTCCTTGTCTTTCCAAATACATGTACATCCTGTCCCTCAGGTTTCCCTCCAACAACTTGCCCACCACCAAGGTCAGGCTCACCGGTCTATAGTTCCCTGGCTTGTCCTTACCGCCCTTCTTGAACAGTGGCACCACGTTAGCCAACCTCCAGTCTTCTGGCACCTCACCTGTGAGTATCGATGATACAAATATCTCAGCAAGAGGCCCAGCAATCACTTCTCTAGCTTCCCACAGAATTCTAGGGTACACCTGATCAGATTTATGGGATTTATTCACCTTTACCTGTTTCAAGACATCCAGCACTTCCTCCTCTGTAATCTGGACATTTTGCAAGATGTCACCATCTATTTCCCTACAGTCTCTATCTTCCATATTCTTTTCCACAGTAAATACTGATGCAAAATACTCATTTAGTATCTCCCCTATTTTCTGTGGCTCCACACAAAGACCACCTTGTTGATCTTTGAGGGGAGAAAGTGAGGACTGCAGATGCTGGAGATCAGAGCTGAAAATGTGTTGCTGGAAAAGCGCAGCGGATCAGGCAGCATCCAAAGAGCAGGAGAATCAATGTTTCGGGCATGAGCCTTCTTCAGGGGTTGAAGAAGGGCTCATGCCCGAAACATTGATTCTCCTGCTCTTTGGATGCTGCCTGATCCGCTGCGCTTTTCCAGCAACACATTTTCAGCTCTGATCTTTGAGGGGCTCTATTCTCTCCCTAGTTACCCTTTTGTCCTTAATGTATTTGTAAAAACCCTTTGGATTCTCCTTAATTCTATTTGCCAAAGCTATCTCATGTCCCCGTTTTGCCCTCCTGATTTCCCTCTTAAGTATACTGCTACTTTCTTTATACTCTTCTAAGGATTCACTCGATCTCTCCTGTCTATACCTGACATATGCTTCCTTCTTTTTCTTAACCAAATCCTCAATGTCTTTAGTCATCCAGCATTCCCTATACCTACCAGCCTTCTCCTTCACCCTGACAGGAATATACTTTCTCTAGATTCTCATTATCTCATTTCTGAAGGCTTCCCATTTTCCAGCCATCCCTTTACCTACGAACATCTGCCCCCAATCAGCTTTCGAAAATTCTTGCCTAATTCCATCAAAATTTACCTTCCTCCAATTTAGAACCATAACTTTTAGATCTGGTCTATCCTTTCACTATTTTAAATCTAATAGAATTATGGTTGCTGGCCCCAAAGTGCTCCCCCACTGACACCTCAGTCACCTGCCCTGCCTTATTCTAACAGCTTAATTTGAGCTCAGACATTTATGTGCCTGTAAATGTAACATTTGTATTATAATGAATGTCTGTTGGATTCTTCAATGCCATGATGTGCTGTTTCTTTGACATCAGCTTTGCCACAACAGGTAAAACATCCTTTTGGAAGGCGAATTCGCCTCACTCTCCTCACTGGGTGTGGGATCCCTCAACACCACTGTCTGCCACCGGGGGGTCTCTGCTGAAAAGTCCAGCCAACCCCACCCACCTATACCCTCCTTCACTTGGCTGAGCTCAGTCTCTCATCAATCCACTCCCTCCAAAGAAATGGTGTTGCTATGGGGACCTGCCCAGATCCCAATTGGGCCTTTTGTTCCCTGGTAAATGTGGAACCCTCCTTGTTCCAAATCTATTCCCTCCCCTCATTAATGATTGGATTGGATTGGTGCCATTTCCAGCTGACTCTCTGAACAGGAAGATTTTATCAACTTTGTTTCCAATTTCCACCCTTCCCTGACCTGCTCATCACATTCTCTTCCCTTCTCTTCTTTGACTTCGCAGCCTCCATTTCTGGGACTGGGCTGCCAATGGATATTCGTTACATGCTCACTTACTCCCACAGGTCCCTCAAAGACATTTCCTCATACCCTCTGTCCATTAACGGCTCTATTCCATTGTCCCAGCTTCTCCACCTCCACCTCACGTGTCCTGATGCTTCAGTGCTGCTGCCTCTGGTGTGACTTACCTTTCTGCAAAATAAACTGCCTAGTGGTTGACAGGTTCTTTAGCTGTGCCCGCATTGTTCCCCACGTTTCTGCTCATACCCCTTCCTCTCTTTCTCTCTCAGAAACAAGATCAGCTCCCAGGTGTCCTCACTTTCCACCCACATGCATATGTAGTGAATCAGCCTCTGCCATTTCCCTCAGTTCCAGCATGACATTCTTCATGAATACATCACATATTCCCCCTTTGACGTTTCATTCCCTCTACAATATCTGACTACTCAGTCACCTCCTACAATCCCATCCTTTCCCCTGTGCTTTTCCATGTCCTTTTATCCCATCCCTCCTCACCACCGGAGGCTCCAAACACCCCTTCCAGGTGAAGCAGCAACTTATTTAGAATTCTTTCAACTCAGTATACAATATCCACTGCTCATGATACAAGCTGCTCTGTCCATGTTATATCTGCCAGTCAGTATGTAAGTCTACCTTCAAAAGATTAAATATGTCACTCTACTTCTACTTATGACATAATCACTGTATCATAGCATGTGACCTGAGGAGGGATGATGATCTCAGACTCCATTGTAACTGAAATCACCTTATGCATGACATGCTATTGAAAGCATGTTCCCCTATATCGCCTAATAGCTTAATGTTCGCTGAAACACTGGTGTGCCTGTGAATGTAATAATTGTATTGAATAGTTAATTGTAATAAGCTTCTGCTCACAATGGCTTCTGTTCAACACTGGCAAGATCAAATAGCAGACTCGGTGACTATTTCATTCACCACCTTCATCCTGCGCTGACCTCTCTGTCCTTGACCTGCTGTATTGTTCCAATCAAGCTCAAAGCACAGCACCTCATTTGTCAATGAGGATATGAACTTCCCTGTTGGAGCGAAGGCCTGGAGGCCTGTGCAGCTACCAACAAAATGTTAGGAAATGCTGATAGCTTGGTACTTTAATTTTTTTTCTAGTCTGAGCTGTTTGTTTACTCTTCAATCTGTAGTCCATCTTTTCCTGTCATGGTTTGTTTGTCATTTTCTGAATATTAAGCCTCTTTTGTCCTTTTAAAAAGGCACTGTCTTGGAGTCATAGAGATATACAGCAAGGAAACAGACCCTTTGGTCCAACCCGTCCATGCCAACCAGATATCCTAAATTAATCTAGTCCCATTTGCCAGCACCCGGCCCATATCCCTCCAAACCCTTCCTATTCATATACCCATCCAGGTGCCTTTTAAATGTTGCAATTGTACCCCACCACTTCCTCTGGCAGCTCATTCCATACATGCACCACCCTCTGTGTGAAAAAGTTGCCCCTTAGTTCCCTTTTATATCTTTCCCATCTCACCCTAAGCCTATGCCTCCTAGTTCTGGACCTCCACATCCCAGGGAAAGACCTATCTATGCCCCTCATAATGTTGTAAACCTCTATAAGGTCACCCCTCAGCCTCCGACGCTCCAGGGAAAACAGCCCCAGCCTGTTCAGCCTCATCCTATAACTCAAATCCTCCAACCCTGGCAACATCCTTGTAAATCTTTTCTGAATCTTCTCCATTTAGGCTCCAGAGGAAAGGGTAAAGAGAGAGAAACTAATCAACTAATTTATTCATTTATAATGTCTGAATGAGATCAGCCCAATATTCCATAGCCAAGCGACCACACTCCTAATCAATGCAACCTTGCCACATCAACAGCCTCCTGTAGCACCATGATAGTTTTGGTGGTCTGTGTTCCGAACAAAGCTATACAATGTTTGCAGGTGAATAACTAACAGAACCAAAATTGGAGCAACTGGCCTTTTGTCAAGTATGATCGTCCTTTCAGAAACCCGACATTGGCCGCTTCTAACTATTTCCCCTACATCTAGATATTCAGTCATTTTAGCTACAATTCCAGATTACAGTTTTTTATTTCCCAACCTGATGTAAACTAACTGGTTTGTAATTACTTGGATTTGTTCTGTCTTCTGTTCTGAAGTTGCAGATTGAATTGGTCATCCTCCAATAGACAGCGACCCTCAGTATAGAAAATAGGAGCAGGAATAGGCCATTTGGCCCTTCGAGCCTGCTCCCCCATTCAATATAATCATGGCTCATCATCCAACTCAGTCTCCTGGTCCTACTTTCTCTCAATGACCTTTGATCCCTTTAGAATTATATTTATCTCCTTTGAAAGATTCGATATTTTGGCCTCAGCGACTTATCGGAGAATTTCACAGGATCTCCACTCTCTGGGTGAAGACATTTCTCCTCAAGTAGGCGGCTACTTGCAGAACATTTCAGAGAACACCTCTGGGACACCCGGACCAACCAACCCAACCACCCCGTGGCTCAACACTTTAACTCCCCCTCCCACTCCACCAAGGACATGCAGGTCCTTGGACGACTCCACCACCAGACCATAACAACACAACGGTTGGAGGAAGAGCGCCTCATCTTCCGCCTGGGAACCCTCCAACCACAAGGGATGAACTCAGATTTCTCCAGTTTCCTCATTTCCCCTCCCCCCACCTTGTCTCAGTCGAATCCCTCGAACTCAGCACCGCCCTCCTAACCTGCAATCTTCTTCCTGACCTCTCCGCCCCCACCCCACTCCGGCCTATCACCCTCACCTTGACCTCCTTCCACCTATCACATCTCCATCGCCCATCCCCCAAGTCCCTCCTCCCTACCTTTTATCTTAGCCTGCTGGACACACTTTCCTCATTCCTGAAGGGCTTATGCCCGAAACGTTGATTTTCCTGTTCCTTGGATGCTGCCTGACCTGCTGCGCTTTTCCAGCAACACATTTTCAGCTCTGATCTCCAGCATCTGCAGTCCTCACTTTCTCCCCTGGTTTTGGATTTCCTGGTCACCGGGAACATCCTTCCTGTGTTTATCCCGTCTAGTCCAGTTGGAATTCTATAGGTCCCCTTTCATTCAGTAGACCACTAGAGAAACCATTTCTCCGGCTATGGCCTTTCCCGTAGCAGCCTTGAATGTACTTTGGTCAGCATGGACCATTTTGAGCCGAAGGGCCTGTCTCTGTGCTGGAGGACTCTATGACTATTTCATGAGGCACTGAGCTGGACAAACCCGCCTGTCATATTTATCTTCACATCCTGCAGCATGTTTCCATTCAATTTACAATTTACTTTGCACCGAGTGACCTTCACTTTTGTAAACACTGAAGTGAAGGACTTAAGTATTCTCACCAAGTATCCTCAATAATTTTCATAACCACTCTCCGTGATCTTTGTGCTCCTCCAATTTTGTTTGTAGTGATTGTAATGAAGTCATCCAGCTGGACATCATAGAATATAAATTCCCTGATTGGGGCTGTTAATTTAGCTGACCACAAAGAGGGAATGTCAGGGATATCGAATTGCTGAATGCCTGATTCGGTGAGCTGCAGTGCTACTGTCAAAGGCTGGGCATTTGTGAAGAAAGGGTGACTGGTAATGGGATGCTGGCCTCTGAGGGGTTATTTCATTCTTCCCCAATTTTAATTGCTCCACCATTAGTGGCTGTGCCTTCAGCTGTCTATACCCTGAACTTCCCTCCTTAAACCTCTCCACCTTCTACCTGCTTCTTCTCATCAAATTTCTTCAACCAGCTTTTACTCTTCCTGGTGTAAATTGTGGCTCAATTCCAAATGTGTGTAGATGCTGCAGTGAACATTTAACTACAGTGGTGGCACTATCAGAATGTAATTGTTGTTGCAATTCTCAGCCCAAAAGACTAGTTTTAGCTCCACACTTCAGAGTGTGTGGAAAGGGCTGGCGAAAAATGCTCGTCCTGTAATTTACTGAGTATTTTGTTTCTCTTTCTGAAATGCAGGTTAGCTGCCTGGGCCTTGAAGACACTGTAGACAACGACCCTTGTAAATTTGCCTTGACCTCACGTGGGACAGATGGGAACGTGGTGCGATACGTCTTACAAGCTACTAATCCGGAAATCCAGCAGGCCTGGGTTTCAAACGTTAGTCAGATCCTGGAAACGCAACGTAACTTTTTGAACGGTGCGTGGAAGGCCACGGGTTACTCCTGAATTAGAAAGAAACTTCTGTCCCGAGGGGTCTTTTAAGTGTTTATTCTTTCACAGTTATGTGAGTGTCAGTGAGTGGAGCAGCATTTTTTTGCACATCCCTAGTTCCCTCTTGAGAAGGTGGTGATGAGCTGCCATCTTGAGCCACTGTAGTCCTTGTAGTGGTGACTGCAAGGTTAGTTTGAATGGGAACCTGGGTTCCCAGCCAAAGCTCCAAACGAGGTCATGCTCCTGATTTTTATTGTCACCGTGGAGTTCACAAAGGGGTCCCACCATTGCCATTCTCTCGCTGCTCTCTGACTGCCTTTTTAAACTCAAAACTGAGATCCTTGCCCTCTCAGGTGGATGGACATTGACGTGCAGCAGAGTTGAACATGGTGTCATAGGTAACATTTATCCATCTGTCAAACATTGCAAAGAAAGCCGATGAGGTGTTATGCCCCTCAGCGCTCTTTGTGGGATCTTGCTGTGCACAAATTGACTACCACATTTGCAATGTTGAATGACACTTCCAAAAGCACTGCATTGGCTGTAAAGCATTGGAGACATGTAGAGTGATGACAGGAGTGCCACACACTTGTCCTCTAGAAAAGGGGAAAACCAGTGGGAGCCCAGCAGCAGAAAGTTTTGTCAATGACTAGTACCGTCCCTATCTCTAGGCAAGAAGTTCATGTCCTGCTTCAGAACTTGTTGGGTTAGGTTAGGACTCACAAAAAGGTGGCCAAACAGGCTGATAGTCCTCCTGTAAATCTTTCCAATGTGCCTGATTGTGACTGGGAGAGATAGGTGGTCAGCTATATTGCAGTGCCAAGCATCAACATAATCCAAAATATCTCCAAGGTATTTCCCATGGTCACCAATGGGACCACACTGCAGATATAGTGGAGGCATTATTTGGAATATCCCAGAGCCCATTAGATTCTGGAAGAGTTCCAGCAGATTGGAAAAACGCCAGTGTGACACCCCTGTTCAAGATGTGACCAGAGACAGAAATCAGGAAACTATAATTAGCTGTTGTTGGGAAAATGCTAGTGTCCATTATCAAGGAAGAAATAGCAGGACAGTTAGAAAAGCTTAATGCAGTCAGAAGGAATCAACATGATTTTGTGAAAGGGAAATCATGGTTGATGAATTTACTTGAGTTCTTCAACCCTGAGTTGAGGGTGGTGGGGCTCTGGAAGGCATTGCCTGGGAGGGTGGTTGTGGGGGGTGGGGGGGGAACCTCAGACCCTTTAAAAAGTACTTGGATGAGCATTTGAGGTGTCATAGCTGCAAGGCTATGGGGCCTAGTGAAGGAAGATAGGGCTAGTGTTGGTAGTAATATATTTTTTGGCAGTACAGATTTGATGGGCCAAAGGGCCTCTTATGTACTGTATGTTCCTATTGTTCCATGAAGGGGAACTAGTAGATGTAAGGTATTGGATTTCGAAAGGTTACTGCACAAAACAGGAGCCCACAGTATTGTGGGTAATGTATTAGCATGGACTGAAGGTTAGTTAATACACAGAAGATAAGATCAGGATTAATGGGTCTCTTTCAGCTTGGAAATACATAACTAGTGAAATGCCACAAGGATCAGTCCAAGGGCATATATTTACTCTCAATATTGGAAAAAGGGGCAGATCGTAATGTCTCCACATTTGCTGAAAATAGGTGAGAGGGCATGTTATGAGAAGGAATCTGCAAGGGGATCTAGCTAGGTTCAGTGAGTGGCCATAAACATGGCAGATAGAATTTAATGTAGGAAAGTATGAGCTCACACACTTTAAAAAGAATTAAAAGGAAGACTGTGATTTAAATAGTGAGAGAGAGACACTCCAGAACAAAGGACAGTGCAGAGGGATCTGGGTGTTCCTGGGCATGAAACACAAAACATTAACATGGGGCCAGCAATAAGAAGGGGAATGGAATTCTGCAGTTTATCGTGAGGGTGGTTCGAGTTTTAAAAAACAGGGAAGTCTTGTTACTACAGTAAGGGTATTGGTGAGACCACCCCTGGACTCCTATGTACAGTTCAGGCCCCTGTATTTCAGAAAGGATGGACTGGTGTTGGAGGCAGTTCCAAACAGATTCACTCAGCCGATTCCTGGGCTGGAGGCAGTGACTGATCAAGAACAGCTAAAGAGATTAGGCCTTAATTCATGAGAGTTTAGAGAAATGAAGGTGATCTTAATAAAACAGACACGATTCTGAGGGGGGGGGGGGGAAGGTTACAGGGTGGATATTGAGAAGATGTTTCCCCTCATTCAGGGAATCTCGAACTGGGGGGACACAGTTACAGAATAGGGGTTAAAACTGAGAGGTGCAGGAATTTCTTCTCCCATTGTTCTTATTGTTATTGTCATATGGCTTAAGTTTACAATCTGATACACTCCCATTAATTCCTTGAAAAGCATCGAGGTGGTGAGAGATCCTGATTTGCCCTTTTATCTTCCTTTTTCTTTCTTACTCTGTCTTTCTCTCTCTTTTTCTGCATGCCCCCGCACCCCCAACAACTCATTAATTGCCTCTCGTCCTGTACTCCCCTGAGACCCCTGCACTCCTCCATTTCTAGCCTCTGGTACATGACTGGTTTCCATCACTCGAACATTGCTGCCAGGGCCTGAAACCCTGCAATCCCCTCCACATACCTCTCTGCCTCTTGACCCTTCTCTCCACCTTTAAGATGCACCTTACAGTCTATTTGAGGAAAATGGTTGTGTAGTGATAATGGGAGTTGGGTTCCACTCCCACATTGGTAGATGGTGAAACTAGAATTCAATATTAAAAATAGTATCTAGAATAAAGAGTTGACCACCATCAATTGTCAGAGATATCCCATCTGGTTTACTACTGTCCTTTAGGGAAAGAAACTGCCATCCTTACTAGATGGCCTACATGTGACTCCAGACCCACAGCAATGGTGATTGACTCTTAACTACCCTTTGGGCAATTAGGGATGGGCAATAAATGCATGAATGAATTAAGAAAAAGCATTATCTTTCAGCCAAAGTTTTGGTGCCTTACCTTAGTATTACCTTTTGCAGCTCAATGTTACATTCATCTGCAGTGCCTTGGGGGCGCTGTGCAAATGCAGTTGTTGTTGCATGGAAGAAGGTTTTGATGTGAAGTGTGACGCTTTTCATTCTATTTTCACAGCTCTGCAATCTCCGATTGAATATCAAAGGAGGGAAAACAAATCCAACAGCTTGGGAAGACCCCGCGATGCCAGGACAGCACTCTCCATCTCAGCTGGCATGAGGCCCCATTCTTCTGCATCTATGGACAGGAACCAGTTTCCTTCAATGAAGGCCTACAACACCTCACTGCCAACATTGTTTCTCCCACCCAGCAGGACTGGCAGTGCCACCCTGGAAACAAATCAGCCGCCATGTCATGGGAAGGTAAGCTCCACTTTCTGAAGGGGCCTCGTTAGCAGTGCTTTCCAAAGGATGAGGTTGGGACTCCTTCCCTTGCCCCCCCCCCCCCCTCCCAAAAATTGTCTGAGCGCTCAGGGGCAACTATGGGCATCTCCTAATAACCTGCTTCTACCAGGTCTACATTCCCTCCAGCCTCTGCTACCGCCACTCTCTCAGTTCTCACTGGGTGGAGGGGTCGGGACAGTTTTTAAGCCTCGAATTGGGGTCACTGTGGGAAAATGTTGGGGATTATTGCTTTGAGGCGCCATTTAATGTGTCCATGCTTTTTTTCTATGATTCATCGAGCTCCAGTTGGGCAGGAGGATGGGGGGGAGGGGGTGGTTTAAATCATCCTGGGGTCCTTTCTCATCGTCCCTTATGTAGGATGTTTGGTAGTGTCCAGTGCCAGTGGGAAACATTCCCAAGCAAGGAATGAAGTGGGATGGTTTTGTCACTGGCAGAGTAAGATTGTTGCAAACGGGCCTGAAAAGTTCCAAGGAGACTGGAGGTTGGCTAACGTGGTGCCACTGTTTAAGAAGGGTGGTTAGGACAAGCCAGGGAACTATAGACCAATGAGCCTGACCTCGGTGGTGGGCAAGTTGTTGGAGGGAATCCTGAGGGACAGGATGTACATGTATTTGGAAATGCAAGGACTGATTCGGAATAGGCAACATGGCTTTGTGCGTGGGAAATCATGTCTCACAAACTTGATTGAGTTTTTTGAATCAATGAGGGCAGAGCAGTTGATGTGATCTATATGGACTACAGTAAGGTGTTCAACAAGGTTCCCCATGGGAGACTGATTAGCAAGGTTAGATCCCATTGGAACACAGGGAGAACTAGCCACGTGGATACAGAACTGGCTCGAAGGTAGAAGACAGAGGGTGGTGGTAGAGGGTTGTTTTTCAGACTGGAGGCCTGTGACCAGTGGAGTGCCACAAGGATCGATGCTGGCTCCACTACTTTTCATCATTTATATAAATGATTTGGATGTGACCTTAGGAGGTACAGTTAGTAAGTTTTCAGCTGCCACCAAAATTGCAGGTGTAGTGGACAGCGAAGGAGGTTACCTCAGATTACAACAGGACCTTGATCAGATGGGCCAATGGGCTGAAGAGTGGCAGATGGGGTTTAATTTAGATAAATGTGAGGTGCTGCATTTTGGAAAAGCAAATCTTAGCAGGACTTGTACAATTAATGGTAAGGTCCTAGGGATGTTGCTGAACACAGAGACCTTGGAGTGCAGATTCATAGCTCCTTGAAAGGGGAGTCGCAGGATAGTGAAGGTGGTGTTTGGTATGCTTTCCTTTATTGGTCAGAGTATGGAGTACAGGAGTTGGGAGGTCATGTTGTCGCTGTACAGGACATTGGTTAGGCCACTGTTGGAATATTGTGTGCAATTCTGGTCTCCTTCCTATGGAGAAAGATGTTGTGAAACCTGAAAGGGTTCAGAAGAGATTTACAAGGATGTTGCCAGGGTTGGTGGATTTGAGTTATAGGGAGAGGCTGAATAAGTTGGGGCTGTTTTCCCTGGAGCAACAGAAGGCTGAGAGGTGACCTTGAAGAGGTTTATAAAATCATGAGGGGCACGGATAGGGTAAATAGACACAGTCTTTTCCGTGGGGTGGGGGGAATCCAGAACTAGAGGGCATAGGTTTAGGGTGAGAGGGGAAACAGACCTAAGGGGCAACTTTTTCACACAGAAAGTGGTGTGTGTATGGAATGAGCTGCCAGAGGAAGTGATGGAGGCTGGTACAATTATAACATTTAAAAGGCATCTGGATGGGGACACGAATAGGAAGGGTTTGGAGGAATATGGGCCAGGTGCTGGCCGGTGGGTCAAGATTGGGTGGGATATCTGGTGGGCATGGACGAGATGCTGTACATCTCTCGGACTCTATAACAGTTCCTTATGTTTTGCAAAGGTCCAGTCTAACGTTGTCTTGCCTCATTACTTTGAACAGGATACCCGAGATGGAAATTCTACCAAGGTTGACACTAACGGTCACAAACATAGGAGCCAAGACATGCTGGACAAGAGCAAGCAATAAAGTAGCTTCTTGGTTTTTCTTTTCTGTTTGCTTAGAGGAAGTTAGGTTCAGGAGCGCACACAGTGTGGGTCAGCTCCCCGTTTTTAATTCTTCACCCACGAACCCAATTTGCTGAAGGTTTGGCGAGCTTTGGCACCTTGCATCAACTGTGCACCTTCAACCCAAGGGTTGTGCTCCGGGACAACCAACTCCGAGTCATGGAAAGTCAAGGGTATTGTGCTGCCATTGTCATGTCACCTGGGTGTACATTTTTATGATGGCTTGTCTGAAGGTCCTCAGTTGTTCTGAATCAATAAGTGTCCCTCTGTGGAACACCCAAACCCTGGCTGCTACCGAAGGACTGACCGGCAGGGTCCTTCTGTAGAGGGGGATGTCTCTGATTTGAGATTTTGAAAGGGCATTCTGCTGAGGGATTTCAATTCAGTCAAAGGACTGAAAATCACTTGTATCCTGTAATGCTGAAATGGACCATCCTGATCACTTATGGAGCTTTTTATGTTATTTTCAAAATATCCATAAGGAGTCTCAAACGCCAACACTCCAAGCAACATCCATGTCTGACGACACTTCATCCCATTAATTGCCCTATGCCTTTCCCATAGAACTGAAACAGTGGAATCATAGTTGTTGCATTGTCGTTGAACAATCAATCCATCCATGTAACATCTGACAGCTCCAGAATATCCTTGCTTCATCACTCTACACTGGTGATATCACAATGTCAGGAAGATTTGTGCCCAGCTCACTATTTCCTGGCAGATTGCACAATGTTTTTGACTTCTGGGATCGGTGTCTGAGCCGGCGCAATGAGACCTCTGGCACAGGCAGGGACAAACACCAAGACCGAGAAAAGTCTTTTACTCAAAATGCACGCAAACATGCCTGGCCTTTTAAAACAAAAACTGTGCCAGCTTTGAGCAACTGGGGCAAAGGAAAGACAGTGCCAATAGTACAGTTGGTAAAAGAGCCAAGCATGAAGCAGCATGTCAAGTCGTCAGCAGAAGGAAACGGCACTTGCCCAAAACGGGAGGGATCCAAATCGCCAGCAAAGACACCCGATCATATCCAGTTACCGCCTGCGTGAAAAAGGTTGGCTATCTTTTCTCAATGTTAGACAAGTACCAATTGACTCTTTTTGTGGTCTAAGCTTTGTATATGAAGACCATTTTCAATTTTTTGGATCTTCTCTGGTTTGAATTTATAAACATTTCTAATGCTGCTGTACCTTTCATTTTCCCAGATTCTAAATCTTCCTTTTTGTTTGAAATTCGCAGCTGCGCTCCATTCTGCCCCTTCCTCACTCGAGTGGTGTGCCTCGAAACCCACCACTTTGCACTAGCTGTCCAAAAAGTGATTGGTACCTTTTATTTTCCCAGGGCCAAGTCTTCGTAATGGCACTCTGCTACTCCGCAGGCTGTTCATTTCATGTCAGTTCACCTGAATGTCTCCCTCCCTGTGCTAACCAAGCCTGCAGGTTCTGTGCTCCTTGGTCACGTTGCTGCAGTCAAATTGGTAATTTGGCCGAGGGAATGAAAGTAAAGCACCAATATCGTGGTAGCTGGCTGAAGGTGGAAACTCAGCAAAAAAAGGGCAGCATCAACCTTATAAGAACATCTTTTAAGTATTGTTGAGGCTCAATCATTAATGTTTAGATGCTATACTCCAACTCTGAACTGGTAGAATTTGATGTTACGGTTTTAGCCCTTGGCACTTGGTCAAAAGCATGATCCTGCAGTCATTCTGATGGTGGGGGTCAGGGATCCATCTTGTCCCTTGACTGGACTGAGGGTGTTTCATGATTTTTGCCTTTCTTTCATGAGATGTGGGTGCCACTGGCTAACTCAGTACTTACTGCCCACGAGGGCTATTGAAAGTGAGCCATATTGACCATGGGTCCGAGAGTAACCTGTAGGCCAAGACCAGGTAAGGACAGTGGATTTCCCTTCCTAAAGGACATGAGTGAACCAGATATGGTTTTCACAACAATCAACAATGGTGTCATGGTCACCATTAATGAGACCAATGTTTTTTTCCCCCACATTAATTAGCTGAATTAAAATTGACCCAAATGGATTTGAACCCATGACCTGAGACCACTAGCCTGGGACTTTGTGGGTAGTTAAGAGTCAAATCATTTTGGCTGTGGGTCTGGAGTCACATGTAGGTACAGATCAGGTGAGGATGACAGATTTCCCTCCTGAAAAGGGCATTTGTGAACCAGATGGGTTTTTACAACAAATTAACAATGGTTATTGTTAGACTTTCAATTCCAGATATTTATTGAATTCAAGTTTCCCCATCTGCCTTGGTAGGATTTGAACCATGGATTCTAGTCCAGTGACATCAGCATGAGCACTACCTCCCCTTTCTGTGATAATAAGAACTAGGCAAAGGATTTAGATGTAACCAGTTTGCAGTCACCAGCAGCTGGGATGAGGGTGCTTTACTCCCTAGTATCATGTAAGGTGTGGAAGATTTGCACTTTACAAAGTAATCGGTGGCAGTTTGAGTTTCTCTGCCATTTCCTGACACAAATCAGTGCTAAGAAAAACACCCAAGAGATATGCAAATTCAACAGCCTGCCTAATTAAAGTCAAAATATAAAAAGGATGTTGCTTATTTATCAAGAGACCAGCTAAAGTTCCTGGTTCTGTGGCCACTGATTTCAGCTCTGGTCTCCTCATTTTGGGAATGCTGCTTTGTGGTGGGTTGTATGCTCGTCCACAGCTGCTGAAATGCCTCTGTTACCGAACTCAAGGACTCATTTGCTATCTGTAACCTGGGGCAAGGAGAGTGTGGGCTATTCAAGCACAGAGACCATTGGCAAATGCATTCTCCCCCAGTGTCGATGCATGCACAGAAATCACTGAATGCCCAGCGGGAATAAGATCGGAGATTTTTTTTTTGCCTCTATGTACCGTTGCTGAAACCACATCACGTGACCAGCCTTCAGTCTAAGGATCAGTGTGCAGACTGAATAGTGGACTCAATCTCCCAAGTTTTAAAATCTACACATAGATGGGACATGGGTGGCACTGGCTGGGTCAGCATTTATTGCTCGTCCTTAGTTGCCCCCTGAGAACCATGTATTTACAAGTGAAGCACCTTAAGGGCAATACAAACCATCAAAGCTGAGGGGGAGGGAGGGAAGGGACTAAATCAAAATGGAGTCAGAGGGGGGAATAAAGCATTGCCTTCCACATGCCCCCCCGCCCAGTGCCCACCTCTCTCAAGAGGCATCAAGAGCACAGAACCCAGTCTTTTTTTTTTCCCTTTCTTTTTACAGAACCTCTGACACTCCTGGGGTTTTTTTTCTTCCCCACCTCCCCCCACTACCACCTAGCTGTGGTACTGCTTATTTTTTCCCCCAGTACCCATGTTGTATGTGTGTGCAGGTGCTCTAACCTACCCTCCCCACCTCCGTATCGGGTGTGAACCCAGCTCTTAAATACAAAGGCCAATGACCACATCATCTACTCTCAATCAATTCTGGAGATGTTCTAATTTACCCTTAAAAGAGACCTATAACTCAAACACTTAACAGCCAGGATGAAGAGGAGCTGGTGTTGGACTGGGGTGGCCAAAGTTAAAAATCACATACCACCAGGTTATAGTCCAAGAGGTATATTTGGAAGCACTAGCTTTCGGAGCGCTGCTCCTTCATCAGGTGGTTGTGGTGTATTAAACCGTATTCCACAGAATTTAATGGGTTGCAGGTTTCAGTTCATTAATATGTAAGTCCCAGAACTTCTTTTAAGACTCTAACCTTTAATGTGTTGTCTGAGTGGAAATGTCACCTTTTTTTTGTATATAAAACCTTAAGTTATCTCGAGAAGGTGACTTAAAAAAAGTTCTGGGATTTACATATTAGTGAACTGAAACCTGCAACCTATTCTAAAAGATGAAAAACTTATTGAACAAACCTAGATTGTTGTTATATCATTTCAGTTGCATGACACTAATTTTTTGCTATAAATTCTGTGTCTTATGATCCTGCTCCACAACTACCTGATGAAGGAGCAGCACTAGTGCTTCCAAATAAACCTGTTGGACTATAACCTGGGGTTGTGTGATTTTTAAACTTTAAAGCCAGGACTATCTTACCATTTTGTCTCACATCCTAGGATTGAGCAGTTTTTAAAATCAGCACAAAAAGTACCCATCCTCCTAATTTCAGTCCTGTGTGTAATCACAGGGGCTGAGTCCCAATGTGTCTCTGGTATTCAAAGGTTCCTTTCCGCTCCTCTCACAGTCAACAGGACAGTCTGACATCTCTGCACCAACTCCAATTTAATATGGTTTTGAAAATAAGAGGCACAGGACATCATTGGAACACAGTCCTCAATAACTTGATGGAAAGTGTATGGTTTGTTGGAGGAACAGGAGGCCATTCAGGCCTGCTCCAGCGTGGCTGGTCTGTGCCTCAGTCCCATGTGAGGGCATGGCAAAAAAAAATTAACTCCTTTCACCTTATATCACTTCCTCACCTCAGGCCTGAACACTCGATATTAAGGTCACAACTCCTCACTGGAGGCGAAAGTTTCTCCATATACAAGCCATGGTTATGCAACCTGCTACTTAATCCTCCAAACCTCAGTATCAAACTTAGGCTCTTACAGAGGACCCAAACAGAACAGATCCTGCGTTCCTCATCATTTCCACTTGTAACTGCACTGAGCTGAAACTTACAGAACACATTGGCCCTGAGTTCCAATTCTCAGACTGGTTTATTTGACTGGCTCCAATTGTGCTGACAGTCAGACCACTGAAAATGGCCTCAGGGCTACAATGAACAGTTCTAAGTTCTGAGCAGACTGTGGGTTGTCAGTTGGAGTGACACTGCTGCCCCAGCTGGCATGCAGCAGATATAGCACCATTCCAAAATGACAAGTCATGACCCATGAAGACACAGTTAAATTACATGAGGAATTGCAAAATCAAGAAAAAAAATCTTGACCATATTGTACAGTTCAGTCAATTGTGGCTTGTCTTCTCATTCCCAGCTTGTTCCCCTTTTCTCCCATCAGCTTTAGGGGGTTGCAGTCCCAGTTTGATCCACGCAACCCTCAGCAGAGCCACTAATGTGTATTTGGAAGCCAAATTGATTCTTGACAGGTTCCCATACATGGGTGCAATGTGACTTGAGAGAGGCTGATATCTCATCAGGAGAAGAGTGCAAAAGTTGATTCCATCTAAAAGCAGAAGGGTTTTCCTCACTCCCCTCACCCTCCTAGCATAAGGCAAGTACGTGAGAGGCTTAAAAAGGGAAAATAAAAAGGGGATCATGTAATGGACTATTTGATTCCCTATCCTGATGTATCTTTTCTCAATTTGTCATTTCTAGAGCTCTTTGCCAAAATGTGGCCCACCCACTGCTGAGCATTTTCTATGTATCATACTCATGTATATGCATGTTTTAATAAAATATTGTCTATAAAAGAAATGTTGAGATGGAGTACAATGCTGTTGTATCATATATCAAATTAAAATTGAAAATCTTTTTAAAAAAAGTTGAAAGGGAGTTTGCTCTTTCTTTGTTGCTCAGGACAGGTAAGTGATGAAGGTAAAATACTTCCCCTGAAGACAGCTGAAGATTTGAAAGAAAGACTAGTATTTATAGAAACAATGGAACATTGTATTTTGCAGCGTTAACATGATAAAAACATAACAGTCAAGAAATGTTTTGCAAATAAGTCAAATTTGACACCAAGTAATGAGGGATAAGATCGAGAAGAGGGGCAGCCTAGTTAAAAGGGCTTTTAAGTGGTAACCTTAAAAAGGAGAGAGAATTCCACAGCTAAAATCAGAGCAAGCTTATACATATCAAAGCCAAATATTGCAGATGCTGGAAATCAGGAACAAAACCAGAATTCGCTGCAGTAACTCAGTAAGTCTGGCAGCATCTGTGGAGAGAGGGCGGAGTTAAATGTTTCAGAACTCAAATGTTTTGGAGAAAACTCTTTCTCTCTCCACAGGTGCTGCCCAGACCTGTGCTGCAAACAACAATAGGGATGTTTAAGAAGCCAGCGCAAAGATGATTGAAGGGTGTTGGAGATTTTCTAACCAGCCTGTTCAGGGATGTTATGATACACTTCTGGAGCAGATGGGACTTGAAGTCAGCCCTCCTGGCTCAGAGGGAGAGGTACGAACATGCTGCTAGAGATTAAAGACATAGGGAAGGACAAGACCATGGAGGATCCGAAAAATGGAGTATTTTAAAATCGAGATATTGAGTTAGCCGTCGTGATCTCATGACATCTCAAAACAGAGTCACAGACGTACAGCACAGAAACAGACCCTTTGCTCCAACTCATCCATGCCAACCAAATATCCTAATCTAATCTAGTCCCATTTGCCAGCACTTGGTCCATATCCCTCAAAACTCTTCCTATTCATGTACCCATCCAGATGCCTTTTAAATGTTGCAATTGTTCCAGCCTCCACCACTTCCTCTGGCAGCTCATTCCATACACGCACCACCCTCTGTGTGAAAAAGCTGCCCCTTAGGTCTGTTTTATATCTTTCCCCTCTCACCCTAAACCAATGCCCTCCAGTTTTGGATTCCTTCAGCCTGGGGAAAAGACCTTGTTATTTACCCTATCTGCCCCTCATGATTTTACAAACCTCTAGAGAAGGTCACCCCTCAGCCTCCAACACTCCAGGGAAAACAGCCCCAGCCTGTTCAGCCTCTCCCTATAGCTCAAACCCTCCAACCCCGGCAACATCCTTGTAAATCTTTTCTGAACCCTTTCAAGTTTCACAACATCTTTCCTGCAGATGGGAGAGCAGATTTGCACGCAATATTCCAACAGTGGCCTAACCAATGTCCTGTACAGCCACAATATGACCTCCCAACTCCTGTACTCAATACTCTGACCAATAAAGGAAAGCATACCAAACGCCTTCTTCACTATCCTATCTACCTACGACTCCACTTTCAAGGAGCTATGAACCTGCACTCCAAGGTCTCTTTGTTCAGCAGCACTCCCCAGGACCTTACCATCAAGTGTAGATTTGCCTTTCCTAAATGCAGCATCTCACATTTATCCAAATTAAAAACTCCATCTGCCACTTCACAGCCCATTGGCCCATCTGACCAAGATCCTGTTGTACTCCAAGGTAATCTTCTTCACTCTCCAGTACACCTCCAATTTTGGTGTCACCTGCAAACTTACTAAGTAGAGGACCCAGCATCGATCCTTGTGACACTCCACTGGTCACAGGCCTCCACCACCACCCTCTGTCTTCTACTTTTGAGCCAGTTCTGTCTCCACATGGCTAGTTCATAGAACATAGAAAAATACAGCGCAGTACAGTTGCGCCGACCGAAGCCTACCTAACCTACACTAGCCCAATAACCTCCATATGCTTATCCAATGCCCGCTTAAATGACCATAAAGAGGGAGAAGCCACCACTGCTACTGGCAGGGCATTCCATGAACTCTCAACCCGCTGAGTAAAGAATCTACCCCTAACATCTGTCCTATACCTACCTCCCCTTAATTTAAAGCTGTGTCCCCTAGTAACAGCTGACTCCATTAGCGGAAAAAGGTTCTCACTGTCAACCCTATCTAAACCCCTAATCATCTTGTACACCTCTATCAAATCTCCCTTAAACCTTCTCTTCTCCAATGAGAACAGCCCCAAGTGCCTCAGCCTTTCCTCATACGATCTTCCTACCATGCCAGACAACATCCTGGTAAACCTCCTCTGCACTCGTTCCAGTGCCTCCACATCCTTCCTATAGTATGGCGACCAAAACTGCACACAATACTCCAGATGAGGCCGCACTAGAGTCTTATACAACTGCAACATGACCTCAGGAATCCGGAACTCAATTCCTCTACCAATAAAGCCCAGTACGCCATATGCCTTCCTCACAGCACTATTTACCTGGGTGGCAACTTTCAGAGATCTGTGTACATGAACACCAAGATCCCTCTGCTCATCCACACTACCAAGTAGCCTACCATTTGCCCAGTAATCCATCTTCTTGTTACTCCTACCAAAGTGAATGACTTCACACTTAGCTACATTGAACTCCATTTGCCACCTTTCTCCCCAGCTCTGCAACTTATCTATATCCCGCTGTAACCTGTCACATCCTCCTTCGCTGTCCACCACTCCGACTTCCGTATCATCCGCAAACTTGCTCACCCAGCCTTCAAGCCCCTCCTCCAGGTCATTTATAAAAATGACAAACAGCAATGGTCCCAAAACAGATCCTTGTGGAACACCGCTAGTAACTGCACTCCAAGATGAACCTATACCATCAACTACTACCCTCTGTCTCCTTCCAGCCAGCCAATTCCTAATCCAAACCTCTAATGCACCCTCAATGCCATACCTCCGTAATTTTTGCAGTAGCCTACCATGGGGTACCTTATCGAACGCCTTGCTAAAATCCATATACACTACATCTACTGCTTTACCCTCGTCCACTTCCTTGGTCACCTTCTCAAAGAACTCAATAAGGTTTATGAGGCACGACCTGCCCTTCACAAAGCCATGCTGACTATCCTTGATCACATCATTCCTATCCAGATGTTCATAAATCCTATCCCTTACAATTCTCTCTAAGACTTTGCCCAAAACAGAAGTGAGACTCACTGGCCTATAGTTACTAGGGCTGTCCCTACTCCCCTTCTTGAACAAGGGGACCACATTCGCTATCCTCCAGTCTTCTGGCACTATTCCTGTAGACAACGACGACATAAAAATCAAGGCCAATGGCTCCGCTATCTCCTCCCTAGCTTCCCAGAGGATCCTAGGATAAATGCCATCGGGCCCAGGAGACTTATCTATTTTCACCCTTTCCAGTATTCCCTGGACCTCTTCCCTACATACCTCAAAGCCATCCATTCTAATCACTTGTGACTCAATATTCACATCAGCAAAGTTCGCCCTGTATTCCATGAGATCTAACCTTGCTAATCAGTCTCCCATGGGGAACTTTGTCGAAGGCCTTACTGAAGTCCATATAGATCACATCTACTGCTCTGCCCTCATCACCATCCACAATAAACACTGATGCAAAATATTCATTTAGTATCTCCTCCATCTTCTGTGGCTCCACACAAAGGCCGCCTTGCTGATCTTTGAGGGGCCCTATTCTCTCCCTAGTTACTCTTTTGTCCTTAATGCATTTATAGAATTCCTCTGGATTTTCCTTAACCCTATTTGCCAGAACTCATGTCCCCTTTTTGCCCTCCTGATTTCCCTCCAGTATACTCCTACTGCTTTTATACTCTTTTCGGGATTCACTCAATCTCTGCTGTCTATACCTGACATATGCTTCCTTCTTTTTCTTAATCACAACCTCAATTTCTCATGTGCAAACATCTGCCCCCAGTCAGCTTTTGAAAGTTCTTGCCTAATAACGTCAAAATTACCCTTCCTCCAATTTAGAACTTCAACTTTTAGATCTGATCTATCTTTTTCCATCACGATTTTAAAACAAATAGAATTATGGTCGCTGGTCCCAAAGTGCTCCCCCACTGACACCTCAGTCACCTGCCCTGCCTTATTTCTCAAGAGTAGGTCACGTTTTGCAGCTTCTCTAGTAGGTACATCCACATGCTGAATCAGAAAAAGTTTTCTTGTACACTTCAACTTTTCTCCATCTAAACCCTTAACACACCACAGTCAACTCAGTGCTTTCGAAGGATGGGTCACTGTTGCTATATAAAAGTGCAGCTGTCAATTTGCACACCACAGTCAAGTTACTGACCAGATAATAGGTTTCCTGAGATGCTGACATCAGAGGTGAAAACACCCATTCAAAATGATGTAAAACAACCACCTTGCATGCAGTTGATAGGACCTTCATCTCATCCAAGTATCAGTAACTCCAGACACACTGAAATGTCAACCTAATATTTTACACTTGGGCCTGGAAGGAGGAATGGATCAAAAGCCCTCAGAGGCAGAAGCAAGAGTGCAAACCATCACAAGGGGGTAGATTTGGCACCTGTGTAAAACAAGGGGGCCATGTGCGGCAAAACGACAAAAGCAAGCTCAAATTACCAAACTAAAAACCTGCTTCCCCTTCCTGTTCATGAAAAGGAGCTATAAAAGGATCACTGGACCTGAAACGTTAAATCTGATTTCTCTCCACAGATGCTGCCAGACCTGATTAGATTAAATTAGATTTCCTACAGTGTGGAAACAGGTCGTTTGGCCCAATCAGTCCATGCTGACCCTCCGAAGAGCAACACACCAAGACCGATTTCCCTCTGACTAATGCACCTAACACTACAGGCAATTTAGCATGGCCAATTCACCTGACCTGCACATCTTTGGACTGTAGGAGGAAACTGGAGCACCCGGAGGAAACCCATGGAGACACGGGGAGAATGTCTGTTTGGAGTTTGTACAGCTGCCAGAGGCTGAAATCGAACCTGGGACCCTGGTGCTGTGATACAGCAGTGCTAACAACTGAGCTTTTCCAGCAATTTCTGTTTTTGTTGCTCTAGACTTAGGGACTCAGTGAAAACAAAGCAGATGGTCAGTGACCCAGGTCTTGACTGGGGGCATTGAATTAGAGGTGGTGCACGTGAAACATAAATGCCAGCATTCACCAACTGGGCCAAACAGCCCGTTTCTCTGGTGTAACGTCTTTGTTCAACAGATAAAAACAATTGGAAATTGCTATTGGACACAAGCTTAATGGGTTTGTATGCTGTGCCCATTTCAGCACAGAAAGAGGTCAGCAACGTCTGTACGGTTCTATTGAGCATCTGCCATTTTAATGCAGGCCTGAAGTATTTGAGTTGTTGTGTAACTGCTACATCAGCAGACCAAGGAATGCCACAATATACCCTCATCAGGTTTGGTTCACAAATGCCTCAAACTTGCATGACAGTACAAATCCAAAGATCTATGTTTAAAAGTTCACCCAGTCATCAGGAAGGGCTATTTGCTCATGTTTAAAAACGAGCTAAACATTTCACAGAATTTGTAGATGGACACTGCCATTCCTTGCCTTAACTGTTTAATTCCATATTCTAACAATTTGCCGCTCCAGTCAACACACTGCTCCCCTCAGGAGTTATATTCTTGCACAAGTTGGCATCCTTGTGACCCATAAGAATAAAGATTTCAATGGTGATTTTGGTTTCTGAAAAACCTTTTCCAGGATATTATAACACACCTCTGGGACTTAAACCCAGACCTTCTGGTTTAGAGACAGGATCACTACCACACAAGACTTCAACTTCACACTATCCTTTGTTAAATCAGACAGTCCTGTTTCCTCAGGCAACACTCATGATCAACCATATTCTTATACTACCACCTAGAGGAAATAACTTTTTCACAAGTAATTTTTATGTTATCTTCCTATGAATGGAAGCTTATTCTCAGACAGTACATTCCAGACCCTAATTCCTCATGTGAACCTGCCTTCCCCCCCACCACACATTCAGACACGACCTTCCAGATTGTAACCTCTCGTGTGAACCTCCCAACCTTCCCCTCCCCAGCCCCCACCACTCAGGCAGTGCATTCCAGAGCCTAACCACTTGAGTGAACTTAGAGGTTTATAAAATCATGAGGGGTATAGATAAGGTGAATAGCAAGTATGTTCCCCCTCCCCAACAACACCAAGGTACCATTTCAAAATGCTATCTGATATATATTTTTCACCGTTATGCTATTATGACTTAACTCCTGTTAACTAATGTAACATATATCATGAGACATTTATCAAACAATTTGTACCGATTTATTCTTCTCTTGTTATCTTTAAATGTTCATTTCCAAGCAATGATATCTAACTTTCTGGAGTTGAGTTGAACTATGAAGTGTGGCTCAGTAAAAACCACACTGAAGAGCAGAAATTTGCACTGTTGATATAATTGATCATGTACAATTTTTATAAATCAAACAATCGATTGGTTTAACATTCCAGTTTCCATAAAAACCATTCCTTGGTCAAGTTGCAGCTTTGAAAAGGTTCAATACTATTTTCCAATCACATAAGCCACTGCATCAGCTCTCAACGAACATGCAGCAGTATCGACTTGAAATTCTCTGCACCCAGAAACATGTAACTATTTAAGGTAAAGAGTATTTTAGTTACAAGACGAGTAGGGACAAGGTGATGGCCTGGTGATATTCTTGCTAGACTGTTAATCCAGAAATCCAGGTAATATTCTGGGGACCTGGGTTCAAATCCCACCAGAGCAGATTAGTGAAGTTGAATTCAATAAAAAAGAACTGGAATTAAAAATCTAACAATGACCATAAATTAATTGTTGAAAAACCCCATCTGGTTCACCAATGCCCTTTAGGGAAGGAAACTGCTATCCTTACCTGGTCTGGCCTGGCCTACATGTGACTCCAGACCCACAGCAATGGGGTTGACTCTGAGCAGCCCTCTGGGATGGACACGAAAAGCTGGTGTAGCCAACAATGCCCACGTCCCATGAATGAACAGAAAGCAAAGGAATAAAAGTCAGTACGGACACATCAAGTATAAAGTTTACTTGAAGCATTACCAACTGCTAATACCCAATCAATGCATTCAGATTAAACAGAACTAGAATAAGGCGGCACAATGGAGCAACATCATGTGTGAATTTGATATCATTTAGTGGGTAGAGCTGGACACACAGTAGTCAAGGTGCTATCTGACCTGGTCGAGGACATTGACACTCTAGCTGTGGTGCAACAGACGGATGGACCAGAAAGGCACAATTACACGGTCGGGTTTTTTTTTGTGTGTGAGGAGCCTCTTAAACACAGTGAGCATTGCTCAAAGTCAGCAGCTTACTGAATCCAGACTAGCATCGAGGTAATGAACATTTTGCAAAGATAGTTGTCAGCAAATGATTATAAATTCAAGTTTCATTTTGTGGAGTTGAATAGAATGAAGGAGCTTGGGATGAAAAAAATTTGCTCAGGGAAAAGCAAGGCTCTTCCTCAAAACAGGACCTCAGTTTGCAACTCTTCCCTAGTTGACAGAATCTAACATTGATTGTAGTGAAACGTATGTTCAGCTGTCCATTCCCTACCCCTCCCCCACAAACAGCAGCACAGTGGCTCAGTGATTAGCACTGCTGCCTTACAGCACCAGGGTCCCAAGTTCAATTCCAGCCTCAGGCAACTGTCTGTGTGGGTTTCCTCTCACAACTCAAAGATGTGCAGGTTAGGGTGAATTGGCCATGCTAAATTGCCCTTGGGTGTTTAGGGAAGTGTAGGTTAGGTGCATTAGTCAGGGGGAAATTTAGGATAATAGGGTAGGGGAATGAGTCTGGGTAGGTTACTCTTCAGAGGGTCAGTGTGGACTTGTTGGGCTGAATGCCCTGTTTCCACACTGTAGGGAATCTATGATCTTAAGAGGCTTCACTTCATACACAAAATGCCTCAAAACACCCTCAATATTCACTTTGGAAGCAAAAACAAGGCAGCAGATTACTACCTAAATGGGTGTAAATTGGGAGAGGGGCACATGCATTGGGATCTGGGTGTCCTTGTGCACCAGGCGCTGAAGGTAGGCATGCAGGTGCAGCCGACAGTAAAGGCGGCCAATGGGATGGTGACTTCCATTGCCAGAGATTTAGAGTACAGCAGCAAAGATGCATTATCGCACTTATACAGGGCCTAGAATATTGTGTGCAGTTTTGGTCTCCTGTTTGGAGGAAGGATGCCTCTTGCTCTCCAGGGAGTGCAGTGAAGGTTTCCCAGGCTGACTCCGGGGATGGTGGGACTGATGTATGCGGAGAGATTGACTAGGTTAGGATTGTTTGCACTGGAGTTCAGATGAATGAGCAGGGATCTCAAACTTAAAATTCTAACAGCACTAGACCAGGTAGCTGCAGGGAGGATGTTCCCGATGGTGGGTGTGTCCAGAACCAGGGGTCACAGTCTGAGGATTCAGGGTAGACCATATAGGACAGAGATGAGGAGACATTTCTTCAGCCAAAGAGTGGGGAGCCTGTGGAATTCATTACCACAGGAAGTAGTTGATGCCAAAACATTGAACACGTTCAAGAGGCGGTTAGAGGTAGCACTTGGGGTGAATGGGGTCAAAGGTTATGGGGAGAAAGCAGGATTCGGCTATTTTGAGTGGGACAATCAGCCCTGATCGTGATGAATAGCAGAGTAGGCTCAAAGGGCCGAATGGCCTCCTCCTGCTGCTATGTTTCTATTACAGAAAACCAAGCCAACACAAGGCATTAACCACCATCTTTATTGATGGTTCTGAAGACTGCACGTTTACAGCAAAGTGAAATTTCACAGTAAACATTAAACTTTCTTATAAAACAAACAGTACGGAACATTAAGACTTATAAAAAAATCACTGAATTTCCATGCTATCAAACTACAATCTGAGTGCTCCCAAAAATACAATAGCCTTTTAAAACCTATATATTATATTACTAAATTATTGCAGTCAGTAGCGTAGATGAGAGAGAGTGATATCCATAATAACCTGGGTCATTTGTCAGTCACAATAGCACACCACTGGGGTATACAGAAACTGAGTCAGATGTAATTCACGCTCCGTGACACCCGAATATTTAGGAACAACTATCATCCAATTTGACTCTCATAAATGGGGATGAAGTCCTTTAACACAATAAATCAGTTTAAAATACATTGGTCCAGTGTTGGTCATAAATGAGAAAAATGGTACATGCCTCACGAAGAGCATCATTCCAGTTCAGAAGCACCTTCAGTACTCTCATAACAAAAACCATTCTACACCAAAGGCCCAATCAGATCAATCCCATGCTGAAAAGCAAGCAGATAGTTTACTTACACACAAATGGACCATGCACCATTGCAAGTGATTTAGCACTCTACAGTGCTCTACATCTTTAACAGGTAAATATGGAAGACCAGCAGGGAAGAGTGCGGAAATGATGTCATGTTTTTGGTGGTGGTGGCGGTGGTGAAAGCACACAACAGCCTCACTCTTGACAGTTCTCTCTCAATGTGAACAGGGCAATAATTTAAAAACAGCCAAGTATTTTCATTCCACTCTAAGAATCAGCTTTGGGATCGTTCTGGATGGGCAACTTATGACAGGTAAAATAGACTCCCTCACTCTCGAATATCTTCAAACAAATCTTTAAATCAGCAAGTCCAGCTTAAAAAAAACTAGAAAGTTCACGAAAAGGAATACATTGAACGTGACCCACCTTGCCAATTGATTGGAAGTAACCGCTGAACCCCTATGATCAGTCCGAACCAGTGACAGAGAAAACGGCAGTAATATTCATACCGAATCAGATTGGGCACTCCGTGAATTCCCAGCCTCCAGTATCACAGCAACTTAGAAACTTGTTGAAGTCCAGAGGTTAAAAAGAGCGATCAAATATGGACTTGCTTGTCTATTGTGCAGGAATGTTCTTGGAACTTAAAATAAACCTTAATTGCACACTATCTGGCCGCCAATTAGCAACAGGATGTAAATAATAGAACTTAAAACATATTTAAAATAAAACTGTTGGAATATCATTAATAAACCTTACAAGGTCTTAACTAAGAGACTAGATTAGTGATTAGCATTTGGGGTGACATCTTACTGAAAACCTTTAAGGAGGGAAAACAAACCACTTCACCAACCATCGGAATTTCACCCCAAACTTCCCTTTCCACAAATTACCTCAGCGTTTTCAACTTAACAGGCTCAGTATTCGGGACCGGAATCAAAAATAAAACCATAGTTGTCACAAACCAACAGCAAATGGTTTAACACCACATCATAAGCACGCTACATGCAATATTTCAACAGGGCATTTCCTTGCAGACACTGAATGCTCCATGGAACTCTGCATTAGTCATTGCTGATCGCTGCTGAACAGTGATGAAACACAACCTATTGGCTCAAAGATCTTCAGAACAACAGTTCAAGGTTATGGACCACAGGTTCTAATATATGGAGAAGACTAAAAAAGGAGACCTGTATGTCAGCAACTTGAATAAATCATTCATACTACAACAAAAAACTATACTCGCTGGATTCAAGTGACTCAACTCAATGAAACTGTGGGAATGAATGGAGAGATTTCCTTCAGAGAAGTGCTTTTGTAAGCTGCTACATCTCAAAATTTAGATCAGCTCTCAGCAAATAATGCTGGAGTGGTCCCCGTATTGATATTAGCACACTATTTTTCAAAATACCTTGAACAAAAGACAGGGTAACATGCCAAGATGATCAAGCTGCGCCATAGTGAAAAGGTTGGGCGTGCAATAGGTATTGCAAACATGAAAAGGAAGGATTCACTCTGTGTGCTTCTACCGAAGGATTCTATGCTTAGAGTTCTGTTAGCTTATCTGGAATGGTTTTTCTTAAAACGATTGTCATGCTGCTAAAGAGTCATCTTTAGACTGACAGCTATGTACATATTGCTAAATTGGGAAGCATTTCTTTTTAGTAAAGTCAGACTGTTGCTACTCGGTTAGAATCTGGGCAGGAGTGTATTTGGGTAGGCATCCCTCTGTTGTTTATTAGTGCTGAGTGGACCATACCCTTCTGCCAGCTTCAGCGAACAAGCATGGAAGACAACGTTACTGTCTCAGCTGCCACTAGGAGACTATTCCTGAGCTACTGCAGGTGCAGGATCAGAGACCTGGCTCCACTGAGAGGGAAAAGATGCTGTAATACTCTGTGATGTAGTCGAGGGGCTGGGAGAAAACGCTGGCACTGCAGAGAAAGCTGGAAGCACAGTACTGCTGGCAGGATCAGCTGGAGGCAGGTTCGAGAGGATCTGATGGGAGGCAGGGCTGCTGGGTGACAAGGGGGAACCTGGAAAGGAAGAGTCCAAATTAACATCACACAGTAACAGCCAGAGGAGGTCACAGCTTGCCGCGCAACCAGTACACACATCGCAATGGTTTCTATGATTTTAGCAGAAACAAAACCATTCATTCCAATAGATTAACCTTTGTCACAACCCAATGGCTGAATATTTACACAGATTAGATCGGGAAATAAGGGCATTTGGTCTAACCAGTCCACGACCACAAGACAAGCAGAAGTAGCCCATTCAGCCCATCGAGTCTGCTCCATCTGTCAATGAGGTCATGGCTGGTCCGATCATCCCCAACTCCACTCTCCTGCCTTTTCCCCATCACCCCTCCATTCCCCTTCCTGATTAAACATCCCTCTGTCTCAGCCTTGAACATACTCACTGACCCAGCTCCGACAGCCCTCTGTGGGAAAGAATTCCACAGACTCACTCCCCTCAGAGAAGAAATTCCTCCTCATCTCTGTCTGCAATGGGTGACCCCTTATTCTGGGATTGTACCCTCTGGTCCTAGACTCTCTCCCACAAGGGGGAACAACCTCTCCACATCCCCCCTGTCAAGTCCTCCAGGGAATCTTGTACAGTCAGTTCTGCTACAATGTGATAGTTCCATTCTCTCACAACCCCACGTTATATGAAAATTTAACCAACAGGGCTGGAATCACATGATGACCAATATATGCTTCAAACGTTCACGCTTTAGAAACACTGCCCCAAATTCGCCAATTGCGTTATAGCAAATTCACCTTAACGAACCACACACGCGTTATAGCAGAATAACCTGCCCGTTTCAATAAAGTCACCTCTCAGTCTTCTACACCCTAGTGACTACAGGCTCAACCAACTCAACCTCTCCTCATGAGGGTCCCTCCATACCTGGGATCAGTCTAGCAAACAACGTTAAGTACAACTCTTTAACAAAAACAAAACACTATTAAGTCTTTCTACTTTGTCGAAGAAAAAACAATTGGACACTTTGTTGCATTCTGCAAAGACTGTTCTGGCCTTTGCTTTATGCACATGCCAGTACTTCCCCCAAAACAACGACGGACGTTACCACCACAGGCTCTGATATGGCACTTTTAAACACCAAATACAGGGAAGAGTTCAATGAAAAAAAAGTACAGCCAAGGAAGGAAATACTAGGGAGGGGGGTGACAGCTGGGTTTGGAAGAAGGATCATTACTGCAGACGGTCTGGCTGCAACAGAATAGACAAGGCTGGAACCGCCGGCAGGTGATCTCACCGAGTTCGGACGTGGTGCAGAGGACTTGGCAGAGAGGACTTGGCAGAGAACAAGGTGGTCAACCTGGATATCACCTCTTTTTGCTCAAGTCAGTCCCAAGAAAGTGGGTTGTGGCCCTGGTCTTGGTGCACACAATTTGAACCGCACTAGGAGGTTCAGACAGAATTACGGCAGAGAGAAATGTACAAGGAAAACAAAAAAGAGAGGATAACTTAGTAGATTCAAACGATCCAAGTTTGCAGAGCATGTCTTCTCACCTGGATCTGTAAGCTGCGGGTGCACATCAAGTAGCTGCAAAAGACTAATACAGGTTAAGCACGTGGGTGGGTAACAAAAATGGTGGACCGAGTCTGATGTGGGGAAGTGGGAGGTTATTCACTTCAAACAAGCGCAGAAAAGCAGATTATTTTTAAAAGGCACATTGACCTTTAATCACAAGGGAAAATCAAGTAAGGAATAAAAGTCTTGCTATAATTCGATGGGGCTTTGATAAGACCACACAGCAGTATGCACAAATTTGATCTTCATATTTAAAGAAAGGATATACTCGCATTAGAAGTCACAAAAGTTTCACTAGATCAGTCCCTGGGATGACAGAATTGCCCTATTACAAGGGACTGAGTAACCTTGGTCGATATTCTCTGGGTGTTTAGAAGAGGGGTGATTTCATTCAGAATTGCCTCAGCAGGGTTGACACAGAAATCCTTTCTCTGACTGCAGAATCTAAAACATGGGGGCACGCTTGCTCAGGAGCAATCATTTCTGATGGAGAGGAGCAGGAATTTCTTCAAAGGGATTGTGAATTTTTACAGCTCTCAGTCAGAGAGGGTTGGGGATTGAACTCTACTAAAGGCTGACAGACAGGTTTGGTCTCTCAGGGAAAGCGGAGTTGGAGACCCAAGCCAGCCACAATCACACTGAACGACACAGCATGACCTCAGGCTGTGGGGCCCAATTCCTGTCCCTATGCTACAACAGAGGAGGAGAGTTTCTTTTCCAGGGAGTTTAGAGTTTTGAGGTACTGTTCTAGCAAAGGCGTGCAGGAGCAGAGACCTGGGGGTGGGTATGTGCATAAATCACTAAAGTGACAGAACAGTTAGAGAGCTGTTAATAAAGCATACTGAATAGAGACATAGGGGACATATGCAAGATCTCAGCAGGAGTATGGTGTAGAGCCTGGGTACCACACAATAGGAGGAATGTGAACGCAATGATAACAGCAAGTTGACAAGAATCATTCCAGGCACGAGACATTTCAGTTATAAAGAAGGATGGGAGAAACGGGGATGGATTTCCTTGGAGAGAAGACGACCAAAGGGTGATTTGTTAGTAGTTTAGAAAAATCACTCAAGTCACTAAAGGAGTCTGGAGAAACAGTTCCCAATCATACATGGATTAAGAACAGCTCTACAGCATTTTGCCCAAAAGTAGCAAATACAAGAAGAGAAAAACCTTCCTTTTTTTAAAAAAAAGCAAATAGGCCATGGAATGCACTGCCTGGAAACATGGTGGAGGCAGCTTCAATTGGGGCATTCACTGTCAGTTAAAATCACCCAATGTGCAGGATTCCAGGAAAAAGACAGGAGATCGGCACAAGGTTAAAATGTAATGAGGTAAAAACAATGATTGCAGATGCTGGAAACCAGATTCTGGATCAGTGGTGCTGGAAGAGCACAGCAGTTCAGGCAGTGTCCATTTCACTGCACTTTGGATGCTGCCTGAACTGCTGTGCTCTTCCAGCACCACTGATCCAGAACCTAAAATGTAACGAGCCAATGCAGACCAGACCAGCTGAAAGGCCTCCTGAGGCACCAAAACAATTTGGAGATTCTGTGAAAACCCGACCAGGAGCTGAATCGGTTTTAAAAAAAGGACTTTTCCTTTCAGCAGGAGTCAAATGGTTTGCCCACGAGTAAAGCTGCTCAAGATATACTACTCTTGCTCACCTCATGCATTGGTTCATTAAAGAAAACCCATGGAACCTGGAAGTTCTCACATACCCGAGTTAAAAAGCTGTTCAGAAGAGGCCTAAACCTCCAAGGGGAACTTCAGACTCGTACATCATCAAGCCCTTGCACCCATCACACCACCACCCAAACTCAAGGTCAAAGTGAATTTGGTTGCAGGATTACTGCCTCTAGAAGAGAGGCCAGACATCATAAATCCAAGCTGACAAGGCTCATCCCCAAAACAGCCAGCAGCATGTGGTCTTTCAGAGCTGATTCAGAAGACATGCCTAAAGTACGACAGCTTTTCAAGGAAAAACAAAGCCAAATACAGTCACTCCTGCTGAGAGCATATCATATTCATTATTAATCAGTGTTGGAGCTAGCAGAGTGCTTCAACTTGACATTCAATAAACCCCAAGATAAATGTAATGGACACAATGAGCTCAATACAACAGAAAACAGCTCACTGAATAAACTACTGGCAGCAAGCTAGGAGGCAACAGAACAAACACAAGTTATGCATCTTCTCAGGATAATATACCTGAGTACTTATTTGCCCTCAGAATTTGGATGTCACGGACTAGGCTAGTATTTCCTGCCCACCCTCACATGTCCACAAGAAACATAGAAAACAGGGGCAAGAGTAAGCCATTCGGCCTTCCGAGTGTGCAGCACCATTCAATACAATCATGGCTGGCAACGCAACCTCTCCCCTTAATCCCTTTAGTCACAAGGGCCATGTCAGCTCCCTCTTGAATCTAATGAAGTGGCCCCAACAGCTTCCTGTGGGAGAATTCCACAGGTTCACAACTCTCTGGAGGGAAGACTCTCTTCCTTATCCCAGTCCTCAATGGCTTTCCTCTTATTCTTAAGGCTGAGATGGTGAGTCACCTTCTCAAACTACTGCAGTCAATAGTGGGGAATGAACACGCACAATGCCCTGAGGGAGGGAGCTCCAGGATACTGACCCAGTGACACTGAAGGGACAGTGAGATATTTCCCAGTCAGGATGGTGTGTGGCTTGGGGGGGTAGCTTGCAGTGGGGTGGTGCTCCGATATATGCCAGACCACTCGATGTTAGAGATCGCTCATTTGCAAGGAACTGCAGAAGGAAGCTTGGCAAGTTGGTAGTGTACGTCTTGTAGCTGGTACACAGTGCTGTCATTGTGTGCTGGTGCAATAGGAGATGAATGTTTAAGGTGTTAGATCAAGCAGGCTTTGTCAGAGAAAGTGTCAAGCGAGTATTCAGTTACATTCCCAATTTGTGCCTTGAAGATGGTGGACAGGTTTCTCGGGTCATTGGATTAGAAACCGGAATTCTGCTTTCTCTCCACAGGTGCTGCCAGACTTGCTCCAGAAATTTGTTTTTGTTCAGATAAAGTCAAGAGATGTACAGCACAGAAACAGACCCTTCGGTCCAACCCGTCCATGCTGACCAGATATCCCAACCCAATCTAGTCCCACCTGCCAGCACCTGGCCCATATCCCTCTAACCCCTCCCTATTCATGTCCCCATCCAGAGGCCTTTTAAATGCTGTAAATGTACCAGCCCCCACCACTTCCTCTGGCAGCTCATTCCATACACGTACCACCCTCTGTGAAAAGGTTGCCCCTTAGCTCCCTCTTAAATCTTTCCCCTCTCACCTTAAACCTGTGCCCCTCTAGTTCTGGGCTCCCCGACCCTGGAGAAAAGACCTTGCCTATTTACCCTATCCATGCCTCCCTTGATTTTATAAACCTCTATAAGGTCACCCCTCAGCCTCTGACGCTCCAGGGAAAACAGCCCCAGCCTGTTCAGCCTCTCCCTGTAGCTCAAATCCTCCAACCCTGGCAACATCCTTGTAAATATTTCCTGAACCCTTTCAAGTTTCACAACATCTTTCCCATAGGAAGGAGACCAGAATTACACGCAATATTCCAAAGGTGGCCCAACCAATGTCCTGTACAGCCGCAACATGACCTCCCAACTCCTGTACTCAATACTCTAACCAATAAAGGAAAGCATACCAAACGCCTTCTTCACTATCCTATCTACCTGCGACTCCACTTTCAAGGAGCTATGAACCTGCACTCCAAGGTCTCTTTGTTCAGCAACACTCCCTGGGACCTTACCAGCGAGTGTAAAAGTCTTCGGCACCAACAGCTCTTAGTCTTTTTAGGCCAATGACAAAAGTCTTTTCCAATCATAACCGTGATTGGTTCTCAGGTAGGTTGGAGCTGTGAACAAGACAGGGAGAAGCCAAGAGACCGTAACCAGCACAGAGTTCTCAGTTCTCTGTAATACAGCCACGCTTTAAATCGGAGGAAAACCAGTTCATTGCTCCTTCAGCTGTTGTTGCAATGTGACTTTGAATTCCTAAGTCAGAGATCTTTCAGAAGAGAGCCAGCCACCCTGTGCCTCTTGCAAACCAGTGGCAGCATCTGCAGCATTCTGACCAGCCCAAGAATCGTAATAATGATCTCAGTAACCCCTGTGAACAGGAACCACTGAACTGCATTCCCAGTTTTTCTCTCTGTCCATAACCTATATTTAGCTTCCTAACTCCCCCAGTGAGTGTGCATTTGTCGAAGTAAAAGGGCAGCTTATAAAGAAATTATAGTGTCAATGAGTAGAGTTGTATTCTGATGGTTCATAACTGCTGACTTGTAGCTAGTCTCCAATTATTTGTAATAAATCACAATTCTTGTTGTTAAATACAGAAATCTGGCCCGTGTTATCAACCTGGGTCTGAAAAACATCAGGTAAATTTGAGTAATGTGGAATGTGTACTTATTTTAAAATCTTTAACTTTCATGACAACTCATTGGCTTTGCAGCCTGCTACCTTAGCAAGTCATAACCATCTCCTACAAGATGCAGTGTTGGTAAACTCGATTTTGTTTTGCTAGGTCAATTCTTCAGCATCACAATTAGAAGGCAGCCATTCACAAAATCAAAATAGTCCATTCAAAACCCTTAAAAGGAGGAACTAAGTGACCCACTCTGGTTGAACCACATTTGGAGAGATCAATATCTCTCACGTAAAAATTCTACTCCACTCCCATAACGCAAACGTCATACAACACACAACAACGCACAAATACAGATTTACCTGTGGATGTGGTCGCAGGATTCCCCCCTAATCCTGGCAGAGACCCCACAGCAAGATTGGGGAAAGCCACGTTTAGATTTGGAAAGTTGGGGAGATTGGTAAAGGCAGGTGGTGCGGTTATCAGACCTGAAGGAAATGAAGTGCACAGAACCATTATGTAGAATTGTCAATAACTGCAAAGAGGAAATGCTCAAAATGGGTTCTATTTGGATAACCACATGCACAACAGTAACAATTCCAACAGGTTCAGACTGTATTCTTACCACTTAGCTGCCTTCCAGCTTAGCTTTGGACCAGGTTAGGGAGACTCAATCCCCTGTTGGGAAAGCCTCCCATGTATTCTACAGTGGTGGGGGAGGTTTTAGGCAAACTACAGAGTTGCAGCCATTTGGAAGAGACATTGCGCGTTACAAAATTCAGGCTGGAGGAAACTGGGCACAGATGATTCCTCACCCCGTTCTGGCAGGGGGGGGGGTCCAGTTTGGAGTGCAATTACCACTCACTTGAGATATCAGAGACCTAACACAGCCTCTAAAACAACAGAATGGGAACTCGGCTAGGAGGAGGAGAACGAGAGGCAGCTTAGTTGTTGAAACCCAAGTAGAAAAATACAACATGCAGTTACATTTAAAATCGTAGCACAGGAACGAACAGATGTGCAAAGCTTCTTCAAGGGAAATCAGAGAGTGGCCAAAACTGGGACCTACATATTCCAAGTACTTGGCTATGGAGTAACTGTGCTAACAGAGGAGGAGTTAAAGGTGTTAGTGAGAGAAGGACTGCAGCCTAGAACTCCAAGCCATGGAATGGGTCCAGGGGAGCTATGAGAGACATGGAGTTGCAGGAAATGTGGGCCTGGATTTGGGAGACACCAGCACATTCAGAGCAGAAGCTTGCAAAAACAGAGCTGCCAAGGAGTTCTTTTGCTTTTTTTTTTGAGGGGGTTAACGAGAGCAGATTTGATAGGGGAAGGGAGGGAAATACCATTAAGAAGAGAGAATGTAACAATAATCAGCTAGCATGGGGACAAAGGAGGGAAGTCAGATCATTTTGTGGGAAATCGGGCTGAAAGGGAATGGAGTATAAAGATAGGGAGGTCTCATTAAAAACCAAACAAGGCACTAGTCAGGCCACAGCCTGAATACTGTGAACAGGTTTGGAGCCCCTCAGCTAAGGAAAGACAGACTGACATTGCAGGCAGTCCACAGAAGGTTCACTGGGTTAATTCCAAAATGCGAGGCGATGCATTTTGGAAGATCCAATTCAAGAGCAAACTATACAGTAAGTGCTGGGGAAACCCGATGGACAGATCTGGGTGTTCAGGTCCATTGTTCCCTGAAGGTGGCAACACAGGTCAGTAGAGTGGTCAAGAAGCTTTCCTACATCGGACGGGGTAATGAGTACAAGAGTTGGCGGGTCATGTTACAGCTGGATAGGACTTTGGTTCAGCCACATTTGGAATACTGCGTACAGTTCTGGTCACCACCACATTACCAAAAGGATGTGGATGCTTTGGAGAGGGTGCAGGGGAGGTTCACCAGGATGTTGCCTGGTATGGAGGGCGCT